>NC_056731.1:1716441046-1716591046 GCF_019279795.1 Protopterus annectens | reverse complement strand
CGTATAACCTAAACAATATTACATAAATTATTCAAAAACTGCCTTTTTTTCTTTTTTAAATAAGAAACGTCTTTATCAAACCATTGCTTACAACATAGGTAATCATACATTTATATAAATGAAAACAAACCACAGCAACACAATCCTAGTTTCAAGCATTTTATATCACAAACCATACTGACACACTCCCAGTTGCAAACATTATACATCACTTATAATCTCCCTAGTCATTTTCAAACATTATATAGCCCATCATTGCATCAGTCTAAATCAGCTTGGGTGGCTTGAACTACCCAGCCTAATCCAGTATAACCAACTGATTATGGCCTATAAAATCCTCTAGAATCTGGACAATACTCATGCACTTAAAAATATTATCTCCCCCTATAACAATCCTAGACCGCTTTGATCCTCTAACAAACTACTAATTCAGACTAGCAAAATTAATAACACAGTCGGTGATTCTCTCTTTGCAAACTCTGTAAGTAGATCCTGGAACTCTCTTCCAGCTGATATTACCTTACTTTCCACCTTAGGTCAATTTAAAACTAGACTCAAACAACATTAGTCACTTAACTGGCTATGTCAATGTATCAAGCCTGGCTAACTCTCTCTAGAATGTGTAAAAATCTGTTAACCAGTTTACTGTGTAATTTAATTTAATCCTGACATGTGCTCAGGATTAACTGTAACCTGTGGAACTTGTTTAACTTGCTTACTTATGTAATCTCTGTAAATAGTCTGTTTGTAATATGTAATGCTGGTATTATGTAATGCTGTATCTGCTTACCCTTGGAGCTTTTCTCCCCAGGCCTCCGCTGAAAATGGACATGCATCCAGTCGGACTATCCTGGTCAACAAATGTAAAATAAAAATAAATAAAAATAAATTTAAGTCCTGCCTTCTTTTAAACCTCTTTTCTCTTTTGTTTACTGTTCTCACAATTTCCATTTTTTTCTATATAGTTTGCTCCTACCCTTTTCTAAAGATCACAATTCCAGTTGTTTTGTCTCTCTTACTATATTCAGTACTTCTAGTATAATTGCTTGATTTCCATTTTCTAGTAATTGCTTTTTCAGCAGCCACCATAATTAGGCACAGCAAGGCTTTACCATATCTAGACATTTCCAATTCTGTATCATAGCTCAGAAAAATCATCTCCCTAGTCACACCAATCTGCATACCTAGCATCTCTGATAGTGCATCCTACAGGGAATCCTTAAAGTCTGCCAACTCACTGCACTCCCAGAAAATATGTTCTCAATTACCTCCTTCTTCCCCATCACACCTCCAACATTTGCTGTCTACCTGAGGAAATAATCTCTGGAGTCTGCTTGGGATATAAAATATCTATGTAAATATTTCCAAGCAAAAATCCTAAATCTTCTAGATTTGGTTGCATATTTGGGAGATGTACATATATCCTCCCATTGTATCTTTGTGAATTGCTTATCCAGTCTCTCTTCCCAATACTTTGTAATCTCATCTGATTGTCATCTAATATTTTTATGCTCTACTAATTATTCATGTTTTAATGGTAGCTTCTGTTCTAGATTCTGCTAAAAATTCTACTAGTGCTGGTCTTTCGTTTAGGACCTACTTATTTTTCTTTGTACTCTGATATCAATCCTTGATAGGGAAGGCAATCTCTAACCTGCAGTTCAAATAAATTCCTAGCATCTTCCCATTCTTTCTGTCTCTCGTTATTTGCTTCCAATTCCTTGGTTCCTTTGCCAGTTTCCTCCAATAAATTCCAACCCCCTCTTTCCTATTGCCTATATCCCTAATTGCAGTCATCCCTATTGGCAGGATCTTCTTTCTCCATTCCTGTGTTGGCTTAGTTCTTAGGATACTTTCTGATACCTTATAGATATAATATTCTATATTATTGTTATTCTCCTTAAAGGCCTACATACAAAATCCCAGTCTCTCCTTATTTCTTGAGCTTGTCACCTATCTCATCATCATCCCTTTCCACTTTGAATTATAGACTTCTGCTTGTGCTATGTATAGGAGCTTTAACAGTGTAGCTCTGAAATACCCCTTCAAATCAGGCAATCCCAATCCACTCTGTTCTACTGGAAGAATCAGCTTATCCCTCTTGACTCTTGCCATCTTCCCCTCCCAGATAATGTCTTTCAGCTCTTTAAATTGCTATCCACAAGTTCTTTTCTGGTTGATAAAAATATGCCTGACCTGTGTATAAGACTAATGGGGCTAAAAACATTTTAACTGCTTGTTTCTTACTATCCATATCCATATAACAAAGCTTCCATTTTCTCAGATTTTGTATTATCTTTTCTTTAGCCTCCTGCCACATATCCTTAGCTACCACATGAGAATCATTTTTTATTCATACTCCTAAATACTTCATTTTATCATATTCCCATAAATATGGCTATTGGTAAATCAATTCATCTGTGGGTACAAAATTTACCGCTATTGCCTTTGTTTTAGTTTTATTAATTTTGTATCCCAAAAAAGATATAAAACTGTCTAAAAAATGTTCCACAACATTGCAATGTCTCTTTCTGGTTTGTCAGGTATGAAATAATATCAACTGCAAATACAGTCAGCTTTTCTTGACTACTATACCAATTATGTCCTTGAATTTTGAGTCACTTATTTTCTTCGCCAGTGGTTCTAAATATTATGCAAGTAACAAAGGGGGAGAAAGGACACCCCTCTCTGGTTCCTCTACTCAAGCAGAATGTATCAGAGAGGACCCACCCACTTTAATTTTCACCTCCGATTCCTCATACATTGTCCTTATAATTTTTTCAGGAAAAGTAAATGTTTCCATTGCCCTGCTCATAAAGCCTCAGCTTACTCTGTCAAATGCTTTCTCTGCGTCAAGACCCACCAACGACAGTGGTATTTTCTTACATTCTGCTTCTCTCTAGATCATCAATATTTTGCTAATGTTGTCAAATGTCTCTCTCCTCTCCAAAAAACCACACTGATCCATATCTATCAATTATGACATTACTTATGGCATTCTTTTAGCCATCATAGACATGAACACTTTATAATCATGGTTTAGTATTGAAATGGGCCTGTATGAAGCTGGATCTGATAGACCCTTACCCTCTTTAGGTGTTATTGCTTTCTCCCAGGATATTGGTACTTCTCTTCCTCTTAAAATACTGTTAAACAAAACCTTCTAGATCTTTATCAGTTTTTTCCTCCTAACTTATAAACTTCCACAGGAATACCATCTATTCCTGGGGACTTTCCAGTAGATTACTTATACATCACAATTTTTGTCTCATTTCCTCCTATCCTAATTATTAGTAATTGAGCCTCATCTGCCTCTAACCTTGGCATATTTAATTCGTCCATAAACATTTCCATTTGTATCTTTTCTTGATTTCCATATTTCTTCTGCTTTATCCAGCCTTTCATAGAATTTCCAAAATATTTCTACTATCTCTACAGGATCTCTTGTCCTTGTCCCTTCCTCCTTTCTTTTGCTTGAGTTGTGCTAAAAGTTTTTTGCTCTAGCATTATTATCAGAAGCAGTTGCTTAATCTTCACAACTATTCTTCCATTTCCATTGCATTTATCTTACCTTTCTGATTGCTTTTTTCCTTCTAAAAGAACTACACTCACAAACTCTAGTCACAAACTTTTCTTCAAATAAGGATCATGTTTCTGGGAGCCCTCATAGATTCAGCCCAACAGAAAACCTTCCTCCCCCTGGACAAGATGTCTGTCTTCACAAACTTGACCAACCTGTTACCAGAACACACCTCAGCAAGGGGAATTTTTAAGGATTCTGAGTTACTTGGCATCCTGCATTCTTATTATTCTACTTGCAAAGTTACATACACAAGAAAACCTCAAAGATTCTTAAAGAATGCTTGGGAAAAGCATTCTTAACCCCTGCACTCCCTATTGTCTCTCCTTCCATGCTTGAAGAAGGAGTTGCTATGGTGTAAGACTCAGGGCAAATTTCTTTTTATCAGAAGTCAACAAGACCATCACTACATACAGTTCAGACATAGCTTGGGGGGGGTTTCACTTATTTTCCATAAAAGTGCAGGGAATCTGGACAACACAGCAGAGAAAATTGCGTATAAAACAGAAGGAGCTACTAGCAGTTTATCTGCCCATAAAGTCCTTTCAATTGAATTTTAGCCCAGGAACCTTCCAGATTTGGATAAATGTTATAGTGATGTAGTACATAAGATGGAGTACCCTGTCCTACCATTTGTGCAGTCTCATGAGGAAGATTTGGATACTGACTCAAGAACTCAGACTGACTTTCATAGCATCTTACATTCTGGGTCATAACAATACCCTGGCAGATTCTCCAAGAAGGGATTTCCTAAACCCCAATGAATGAATGCTGAAGAGAGAGTTCTTCCTGGAGCTAATATTAAAGTGATGAGTCCTCTTAATTGACCTGGCTGCTTCTCTGACAACTACAGAAGTTCTACTCCAGACCTCAATTGACAGGAACTGGAAAATAGATACATTATCATTCAGATGGAAAAACCTGTTCTGGTATGTTTTCATACCCCTGCTTCTGATTCCCAGGGTACTGCTAAGTCAGGGCAGACAGACCCACCATGATCCTAGTGGCCTCCTCCTGGCTCAGCCAGCATTGGTTCTCCCTTCACTTGGCCCTTATTGAGGGGAGGATCCACACCCTACCACAGGACTTAAATCTCCTCTGTCATGCCAAGGGATCTGTATTCCATCCACACCTAGCCACTCAGATTAACAGCATGTGGGATTGGGTTTTGATACCAAGAAATGTTACCTATCCCAAGGAAGAGATTTCCCTTCTAAAGGAGACAAAAAAAAAGACAGTACTAGAAAATCAAACCTTGGAAAAAGGAAGAGATTTTTCCATTTGGTGTCACAGCAACAACACCAGTCCTTCTCTGGCAATCAGCTCATTCTTAAAGTACCTCACAAGCCTGTTTAGATAGGAAATTTCTTGCTCCATTATTAAAATATATGAATCTGCCTTCTCTGTTTGTCTGCACTGTTCTCCACTTCTCTTTTCACACCCCCACATGAAATTTTCCTAAAAAGGGTCATTCACATGAGACCACCCAGAAGGAACCCCTCTTCCTTCCTGCAAATGAAATTATGTACTAGAGAAACTCACCTTGACCCCATTTGGACAGCTGCCTCTGCTTCTGCCTCTCTAAAGATGCTTTAGCTGTCACCACAGCAAGGAGGGTTCTCAGAACTACAAGCCTTCATGTGCAAAAAGCATTTCACCATCTTTCACAGGGATAAGGTAAGGGTTAGAACAAATCCATATTTCATAATTAAGGTGGTATCAGAACTTACCCTAAACCAGGCTATCCACCTGCCAGTTTTCTTCCTAAATCCACAAAACAGGGCAGAACAAGTTCTTCATTCCGTGGACATACACAGGCAAATAAGGTACTCTCTTGATAGGAAAGAACCCCTTAATAGAGCAGAGCAATTGTTAGTGCCTTTCTCAGAGAGAAAAGAGGGCAGACCTGTCTCCAAACAAAGCATTTCCAAATAAATACCAAATGCATTAAGTTCTGTTACTCTCACCATGGAAAAACTCTACCTGGTCATATTATAGCCCACTTCACCAGGCACAGGGCAGTTACCACCATTTTCCTTAAAGGATTCCCTACCAAGGACATCCTAGAGGCAGCCAAATGAAACTCACTTTTACAAAATACTGTAATTTAGACAATATCAACAGAGCTACAGCATATTGTGCTACTGCCACACTGCAAAGCCTTATTTCCTTGGGTCCTACAGATGACCTACCACCCAAGGTTGGCTCTGGGGGTCCTCCCAAGACTCAGTACTGCAACATTGACTACTAAGAACATAGTACAGTTGTGTCCCACATACTAGAATTGTAGATGTTCATGTAGATCAGTGTTGTAGTACATACTCTCACCTTGCAACCCTTCTATCTGCAGTCCACTTTTCTCCCCCTTGCTGGGTGCAAGGGGTGGAGGAATTCACTCCAGATAGTTCTCCTATGCCCATTATTCCCTGTTTACCTCCTATGATCTTCCTCTATTTCAATCAAATTCAGATAACTGGGAGGTCTTGCTGTCCTCAGGCATCAGACTGCTTGTTCACGGCTTAGAAAGACCTGATGATGGTGCCGATAGATGCTCTTCTTATCCCCTGACATCCAGACATTGGTCCTAGGATGTCTATCGGCTAATGCAAAGGCTCTGGAAATTGAGCTAGTCATGAGCATTCTGCATAGCAAGAAGACCAGAGAATCAGTACTGCAACTATTTGAAACAGCTTCAACCAATTGCCTGGATGATAAAGTTTTAATATATTTTAAACTGCAAAATTGCTTGACTGTGTTGATGTAATCTCCCCCTATGTGGGCTGCTTTCAAGTGTAAGCATCCTTGAGCACCCAGTGGTACATCAGTGCAGTTGTACTGCTCTCCATTCTGCAGGGTTTGCCTTGTTACTAGTTTACAGTGAAGTACCTTTACTTTTAGTTTCTGCCTTTTTAACAGCCACAGGAACATTATTTACCACTGTTAGGCTGGGTGTACAGAGTCACTGGTTTTGAGAAGGCTCAGACTAATTATCTTCCACATTAGTGGGAGGTGTGGCCTGCTTCACTCTCCTCCAGCCCCCAATTCCCCAACCACCCCTCAAATCCACACATTTAATCCCACTGCACTTCTTCCACTTTTTAATGACATCACAAACCTGCTGAAAGACACAGTCAAATATCAGGGCCCTTTCCACACACTCACCCACCCCTTACCATCCATCACAAAAGTATAACTTGCTTAAAACTATATTGCTCACTATCCAGTCTCATAGAGCACTCCTCTAGAGGCCCCCAGAAGTACAGTTGCTCAAAAGAGGAGAACTAGACAACTCCCACTACTTCTAGGAATCTGAATATCCCACCCAACTGCCTTCCGAACAAGATTTGCACATCCTGATTATTTCACCTTTCAGGAAAGTTTAAACCAAGAGAAAACATTAATATTGCAAGAAAATACTAGATTATGTCCAACTGCTATTAGGTATGCCAGTACAACCTGTTTTTTCCCTCACCCAGCTGATCTTACCTTGCTGCTTAACAATACACTAACTGCACTGTTTCTGCTGCAGCTTGTAAAAGGTTGTCCTGCCTTTAGTTGAGCAGTTTCCCCCTAATCTATTCTCCCTGGCCACCCTTGCGACATATACTGCATTTCAGTCTTTTTTGCCCAAAAACTAAGCAGTTATGTAGAAACATAGCAAGCAGCAACACTGTAACCTGTCTGATAAAAGCAACCAATAGAATAAGAAATATTTAATACTAGATTTTGATTACACTGCTGATTTATAAACAGTTTTTGTGGCATAGACATGACTGTCTTCTCTGGTGACTAGCCCCACTCTGCTCGGTAGCACTACAAGCTGCTTTGCTACAGTCCCCACCCACCCCCATATCATTAAAGTTATTGACATATCACCTGATCCACCCCACCCCCATATCATAAACTCTATTGCCAAAACATATGACTTTTCACTACCCATACCAGTTAATATAGCCAACCAATTACCTAAAAATCTGAAAACAATAGTCTTTTTCCCCATCCTTCTATTATCAACCCCCTACCCAATAGGTGCATCTCAATATTTTTGTAGTTTTCTTCCTCCCATTTCCTTTCTATACTCTTCTAAACAACTATTTAACTGCTCCCATTATACATATACATCTATTTCTCCTAATAGCAACCAACCTCCCTGCTTTTAAAAAATCACTGCACTCACATCTAACATCCTCATGGGAATGCTCCTGCTCCCACCCCTCATAGCCTATTCTCCACTTCCTACAGGCTACTTCATCATATATTACCAGACACCAAATAATAAGCCAACTGTAATGACATCTTATAATTCTCTTATCCCACTATTCCACTTAAGAAACTATATATTTACTGCAGCAATGCTTTGTTTTTCTACAAAATTTTTATTGCACCTGCTTAAATCTTAGTTTTCTACAAAATGAAACCTAAAAATTGCATTGTAAATGTTTAATCTTTGTTTTGTCTTGAAACCACAAATGACTGAAATTGTAAACTGCTGTAATCTTTTTGTTACCACTGTTTTAAATCTTTGTCTTTAACCTACAAATGATTGAAATTGTAAACTGCTGCAATCTTTTTTGTAACCTTTGTTTTGGAGCTTTTCTCCCCAGGACTCCATTGAAAATGGGTTCTTATTGGCCCAATGGACTATCCTGGTAAACTATACCCCAGTGCAAAAAAAAATACTAACGTATACCAAATACAAAACTCTACACTCCAGTGCAAAAAAAGTACCAAAACTAATTCTTCATAACCTCAAATGCTGCACCCTCCCAATAAACTAATAGAGAATGGAGATGTACACCCCATTCCTAGCCCCACCTAAACAAAACCCATCATCCAACCCACCCAACCCCCCTTGCATAAATACAATCCTCCTCAACAATCCTCTAAAACACAACAAACCCCAGGTTTCTTTATCCAGATTATATAATCTCAACACCCAAATCATCTGCAGTAAGATATGTAATTTTCATGCATCGACTGAATTCTATCAACCCCACATCATAGTTATCACTGAAAACTGGTTAAGTCCAGAAATTAAAGATGAAGAAATCTTCCTTACGGTTACAGCATCATCATTAGGAAAGCCCAACTAGGTAACTGGGCTGGGGATATGGCCATCATCTTTCAAGCCACTTTACAAATCTATACCCACCTCCCAACTATTTTACAACAAATCAATGAATAAATATTAATAGCCAAACTCCAAGTAAACAGTTAGCAATCCATAATTATTGTAGCCACCTACACTCCCCCACCCCAAAAAATACTAAGAATAAAAACATACATGGCTACATATTTGCTTTCAACCAAGAAGTCATCCTGCTGTAACCTTAACACAGACTGGACATCTAACAAATCTAAATCTACCCATCATAATATTATCCTCTATCATTTCACTCAGCTGATCCAACCAACCCAATAGTAAAAAGTATCCACAAAAACATCCATACTAGACTGCAAACTCCCAATAAACCCTGAAAAAATTAAACTAGCCAGCACACTCCCAGACTCGGTAATAATCACCCACCTACATCAACAGAGAAGGGGTCTTAATGAAGAGATGATAAAACAGCAAGCAGAGCAGAGTAGTATTGCTGGAACTGAATTCATCCTCTTATCTTGGTGAGTACCTTCATGAGGTGGACCCTGTTTTTTACAAAATCTCAACAAGATTACATTGGTATACAGACTGTATTTTATATAGCAGATATCATGGCTAGAAGTAGGTTAAAAAATAAGAAAGATAGCTGGGTGAACAAAACCCAGGATAAAAAAAAGTGCCTAGTCCTGGTAGGTGCACTGGTGCCAGGACTGAAAAAATGACAGTGTAGAATCCTCTGGACACTGAAACATTCCAACAATGGGACTAGGCCTGGTCCAGGGGGAGGATGGCCTCCTGTTGTAGGAGGTAATAGTCCACAAAAGTAAAAAAAAACTGATAGGCCAAAAAAGAGCCATAAAGATTATAGAGTGGACTATTGAGGATAAAAATAAATTATGTATTCTTACTATTATACAAGAAGCCAGAAGATGTACAAAAAGATTGAGAGAAATTAGAGGAAAGAAAAATGCTTGCACACGAAAACCTGTCAGAAGCTTCAAATGAAAAAAAAATGTGTTAATTAATATAACAGATTTATGAAAAACATTATATAGACCAAGAAATCTTAGGCCATTTGAAAAAAAAAAGTGATTTAGTGTGGAAATATAAAGAAAACAATCTAGAGATTTGTAAAAGGTATAAAAAAGAAATGTGGACATGGAAAAGAGAGAGAGATCTGATATGCTACAATATTTATACAAAGGAAAAAGCCAAATTAATCAATAACAAAAAAGCAGCCCCACAGATATTCAAAGAGAAATACAGGCAAAGGGATACAGATATGGAACATTTTATAATAAAGAGGATTAGTAATTGAGAGTTAAAGAACTAGAAACTGAGGATCTGATATTGTCAGTTTTTTATCTCATCCTCACATATGGGTTCAGATTCGACCCTGCCATTAACAAGCTTGTGACAACCAAAAAGCTCTTGGATACCTCCCCTTACCCACAATGCTTCTCTCTCCATTACATCAGATTTCATTTGCCGCTTTGCTAAGACGTGGTCCAATCAACTAGCTCTTGATGTTAGGTTGTATATTTCTAAGTATTTTTCTCTGATAATCTCTATTTTCTTGTTTTTGTCTGTAATTTGCCTCTCTCTCTCTTTCTTGTAACTTAGAACTCTTTTCTTAAAAGTAACTGCATTTTATTTAGGTTACTTCTCTTCTCCCCATCTTTTCTGCCAATAACCTTTTTTATAGGTTACTTCTCTTTCCCTCTTTACCATTGAGGTAACTCTTCAACTATTATTGCTAGTAGTTTTTGTCCCATTCTGTCCAAAAAAAACCCCCATCTTTCTGCTGTTCTCTTTTTTCAATGAGTATGTGTGTGTGAGCTTTTGTTTGAGTGTTCTGTCTGCCTTCCTCTTTTCATTATGACTGAGAAACAAGAGGAAATGTCCAGTTTCAAAAAAATGCTCTAAGTGCAGGCATAAAGTCCCAGTCAGCGACTCACACTCTCTGTTTGTATACTGTCTTGGACCCCATTCACGTACAAGAGGATTGTACTATATGCCACTCTTTTAATCATAGCACTTAACTAGTGTAAAAACAAGCTCATTCTAATGGGTATGTTGCCTTCAGCTTTTGGCGAGCTGTTTTTGGAGGTAAAAGAGAAATAAGTGGTCGGCCTCTAAAACAAAATCAGCTCATTCGAGCCCAGCTTCTTTATGTCCTTTAGGTCATCAGACAAAGTTAAGAAGAGACCTTTTTTGGCATCAATAGATGTCTCGGAGCCAAAACCAAAAACTTTGAAATCTTCAAGTTCTGATGAGTCTGTGATCTGAGAGGAGACCTTGGCTTCTACCTCTACTCTGTTGGATCCAACTTCTTCAGCTCTGATCCTATCTGGTAAGGATGGATCAGATCCATTGCCGGATCCAATATCCAGTCCTTTTAAGCCAATTTTGATATTAGCAAGGAATTGATACTCTCTATCTTATGACCCAGTTCCATCAGGGTACCATCTTCCATTCCTTCGAGACCTAGATCCCCTTCTGCCGCATCCTCCTGTTCAACCAGGAGCCTAACTGAAGAAGATGTGGAATAGATGCTACAGAAGATTTTATGGGCGCAGGGTATCACTAAGTCTATGTTGAGCTTGACCGTTAAGGTTTTAGGCCAGTTCAAACCAACTCTTCAGATACCATCCCAGATTACTCCACAGAGGAGGTCCCTAGGAAGAGATTATGCAAGAGGAAGCATTCGGACTGCACGGAGGGGTCAGCCACTAAAGACACTGATCTCAATGAGGGTGAAGGATCTCCACGGTTACACCCTGAGGATGTTCCTTTAGGGAGATTCTGGAGATTCTGAAGCAGAGGGGTGGATGGCAGTCCAGCAATCCTTCACCTGAGGAGTCGGTGTACCTGGCTATCTTTGGTTCTTGCCTATCCACCTCCAGGGTGACTCTGCCCACTTATGAGTTCATAGGTTTCATCTCATGGCGGGTGTGGGAGACCCCAGATTTCATTGAGCCTATTCCCCGGAGATCAAATAAAATTATCACCACTCCCTCGGGTAAAACTTTCTGGGCAAAAGGGGTTTCAGTAGATGCCATGGTCATGGCAGCCATGACCAAAAAGGAGCTCCCGAGGAGAGTTCAACTTTCCATCCTCCTAATAAGGATTCCAGGACAATGGATAGATGTGGGAAGTGTGTCATCTCATCAGTGACCTTTGCCTTATGGTCATTGAATTACATTTCACATTTTACAAGACTGCAAAGGGGTCCGATCAAGGAGCTTTCACATACCCTTGAAAGAGTAGTAGCTGAGGGAGCTAAAAAGAAAGTAGCTTCCCAGTTAACCACCCTATATTCCGTAGCCAATTAATTCATGAGACTCATAGCACATGCAGCCAAAGGAATGAGCAGAGTGGCAAGTTCTGGCATCTCCATGAGGAGGCATTCCTGGATGTGCTTTTGCGATTTTGCAGAACCTTTTATGTATTCATTCATCAATGCCCCGTTTGATGGCATGTCCCTTTTTGGTCCCAAAGTCAAGGATATGCTATCCATGTGTGAGAAAGAAGGTAAGACCCTATCTGTTGTGGGCATACATTTTTCGGCTACTCAGAGACCTTATCACAAGTGTCAGAGAGGCAGAGAAAAAATGTGGTTCAAAAAGTCTCAAAGGTCCTACCAAGACACACATGGTGAGTTTCCCCCCAGAGGGACAGGGGGAAACAATAATGGAAGATGTCGCCTTAGAGACAAAGGAGGTCCACAAAACCAAGGTTCCTAGGACTCCTTCTTCAGGAAGCCTTTCCAGAGCTCCAGAAATGAGGCCAGATTGTCCATCTCTGGAGGCAGTTAGGGGTCAACTATCCCTGCACTGGAGAGCCTGGCAAAAGATAACTTCCAATTATGTGGGTGCAGAAGATAATATCTAGGGGTTCCCAACAACCCCCTCCAATCAAAAAATCCCAGATATTCCACCCAGTCAAAGGGATCAAGCAGTCAATTCAAAAACTGCTAGATAAAAAAAGTCATCCAAGAGGTCCCCCCAGATCAGAGAGGGTTCAGAACTTACTCAAGGTTCTTTTTGGTTCCAAAGAAAACAAGGGACTGAAGGACAAATCTTGGATCTCAGCAGATTGAACAAATGGTGCACAACGCATTAAAGTTCAAAATATTGCCACTGATGCTTGCCATCTAACACATGGTTTTGAAGCTTAATATTTTTTTTACATTTTGTGAAGCTATTATATGAATATTTTGCATATATTTTGCAATATCACAAAACAGCAGTATGTTATTCCCTTTTGTCATATATCATTATAAAGCACTCAAAGAGGTGAACAGTTCTCCCACTGACTTCACTGACATCTTGTATCCATGTTGCACACTTACAGAGATATAACCATTTGTTTGATCATGAATAACACTACTAAGTTGTGATAGATAAAATACATGTTGTCTTATATCTGCTGCAGAAAATTAGCATATGCAGACATATGCTACCACCAGTTTATAGACCACTGTCTTCTGAAGAGCTTTCATAGTTTACATTTTTTGTAACATACCATTTATCAAATACTGCAAATCATTAAAATATGCTTTCAGTTGAGGAGTTTGGAAGAAGGCTCTCAGGAAACAAGTGATTTCTTGGATTAGAATATTTCAGGAAGCAAAGGTGTTAACCCATTACTGTTCAGGACTGAATGAGTTAAATGCAAAGTTCTAGGTTTGAGTGAAGTCTTACCATTTATTTTATTACATACTAATGTTACATCTGGAACTATTTTATATAATTTTGAAATAATTTATACTTTATATATATTTTGTATGAGGCATGCAGCTTGTCAGCATTGTGTATGTGGTATGAAAATGCATTTCAGTTTGTTCATAGGTGTTTACTTGGCTAATAACCACAAGGGCCTTTTTAAGCCTAGCTATGCATCCCAAATCTCTGACAAGTTCTGGTTCCCTTGATAAGTGTAAGCATGGGCATGGGTAATGAACCATTTATAGGTTACCTGTTTGCATTAGAGACAGGTCCTAAACCGGGGATGAATTTCCATTTTCCCATTATTTGTACACAGCTTTTCTCCCCTGGCCTCCTCATGAAAAGGGTTTCTTGTCCATTTGGACTTTCCCATGAACCAAAAATTAAATAATCAATCTTACTTTCTTGGCTGTAATCACTTGCCCCTCTACAATACCGCCCTGTTAGACTGTTAATCTGACCTCTTTCTCTTAAACACAGACAAGTATTTATCTCATATTCCAGTTTGTTCCCAAGCCTCTCTATACTTCAGACTTTCTGAAGCAAGTTCACTTGTTCTGAAATCTGCTCCCTTACTATCTTCCATTACTTAAAGGAAGCTTTTCATTACTTTATTCCTGAAAATAGTTTTTTATTCTATCTTCTGTCTTCCTAATATACTTACTTCTCCCTTTTCTTACCTTACTTACATCTACAGTCTTATACATCTATTTTCTGTATTTCCTATTTCTTTTCCTTAATATCTGTTTTCACATCTCTGGTGAACAATACTGGTTTTCTTATTTTGCTTGCCTCTGCTACCATTCTCAAGTAATTTTTCATTACCTAGCCTAACAACACCTTGTTTTATACCTCACTGCCCATCCACTTATGGACTTTCTAAAACCATTTCCTACTAACTTGTTTCTTCATATAGTCAGTCCCTCCACTAGGTTTTTAGACTCTTGCTTTCACTTCCATGATCACCAGTCCTTACTATTGCATTGACAGTTTTTGCCAGTGGAACTCAATCTAACACACAGATCTTGCACCGCACATCACGTCTGCAGAGAACTACATAGAAAATTATCCCCTTTTCTGGTTTCAGCCCTTGACTTTTGTTTAAACCCTTTTAGGTCATGCACCCTGATCAAACTGTATTCTTTGCATACTCTAAATGGTCAAATGGTCCAGTCATCCTCAGGCAGGCTGAGGACCCCCCATCCACCCATCATCACTCTTCTCTTGTTATGCAGCTATCATTTATTTTCAAAATCCCTTCCTCTCTTGTTTCTTGTCCACATTTTCATTTACCTTACAGTACCTGCCCAGTTATCACTCTTACCTTCTTTGTGTTTACTGGTCCTGTTATACCATTCCTCCCTGTCTACCTGCTTGTTCACATTGTCAATTCAAAGCCTCCCTTAGAAGCCTGCAACCTACGGCTCTGGAACAACATGCAGCCATTTGACTGGACCATTGGGTTTTTGAGCTATATAAAAATATCTCAACTTAAAAGCAGCATTGTTAAAATATGTATTTACTTTTTGCACATCTCTAAGCTTTTTTTGTTATTAAACAACATTATTCATTATACTTCTATCTTAATTCAGAGATTACCCACATAATGACTTTCAAAATAGTTGATTATTATATGGTTCTCAAAATACTTGGTTATTAAATAATTTAAAAATCGCTTATCGTATCTTTGTTGATGACCCCTGTCACATATTCTCTGCATGCTCTTTATAATTTTCCCATGCTTATCTGTCAGTTGGCATAGAAACTTAAGGCTGTGAGCTGTAGTTCTTGTGGTACACGGTCTGATTCTCTCAAAACCTTATTTGCCTACTGTGTGACCTTGAGCTAGTTACTTACCCAGACATTTCTCCTGGGTTTCCCCTCAAAAGGGACTACATGTCCAGTGAGCCTACTTGGTTATCAAATGGGTATTCTTATTCATCTTATTATCATCATGTTTCCATTTTGTCCACTGTTGCCTTCCTTTTTCTCTCCTTCCCTATCTTCCTTGGAGTTTCTCTTAGGTTGCTTGGTCTTATCCGGACACATTCTTGTCTTCAGCTATTTTTTCTAAGTTCAACACTCCATAAATCTTATAACTTCTTTAGTTGCTTCTGTTTCTGCAGTATCCTTTCTTGGGTATTACTTCCACATGAACCATTACATGTGGCAGACACCTTCCTTCCGTGACCACTTCAGTCATTATTTGGCCTGAAATCTTCAGGGTTGAGCTTAGAACCATTTCCATCTCTTCCTCTCCCTTACATCCTCAACTAGTAACCCTAATAACTGAGGATATTACCAGTACCCCCTCCCACACCTTGTTTCTATCCCCTACCAATGTTATCACTTTACACTAATTTACCTCTGACTCACTTATTCCCCCAGCTAACATTTCTGCCCCACTTCTGGCTATACATTCTGATAACTCCCTTCTGCCCCTTCCTGCCTCTTCTTTCTCTCTAGAGCTCTGTCTGGCCTAACTGCATCTGACCTTGCCTCCTCTTCCTCCTCCTTTCCTCCCACCTTTACCTGCACTACCCATATTGCCCACTGACTTGTTCTTAGCACCTTCATGAACCTCTGTTAATTAACTCTCACTTCTGACTACCCTCTCCATATTATCCTCCTACACATCAACTATCCATTCTACCTCCTACTCTCTCTCTCTCTCCATCTCCCAACCTACAGTACTGTTGCCTAAGTCCTGCTTTCCCCAAACCTTCATTTCTCCTCTTTCTTCCCCTCATCTTACCCTTCTTTCTGCCGACTCCTACCTGCCAGTACCACCACACTGTCCCTATTCACATCAAATCACAGAATCACCCTTTCTAGTTTCCAAAGTCCTTTCTAGATATTCCAGTCCTCCAGCATGACCAACACTATCTGCCCCCCACCGCCCACGAGTTCCCTTGGCCAGGCTCCATCTCTGCAACATGAGCAGCTAAACCATCTCTGCTTTTTTACCAGTCAGAACTGCTCATTCTACCTTACTTCATTCTACTGCCATTGAGCCCTATTTCCACTATTTTTGTCATAATCTATATTAAGACTCGGATCACTGCTACCTGCATTATTTTGTATTTTTAGTTTTATTTTTTTGTTTGGTGAACAAGTAGGTTGACTGCTCAAAACACTTTTCACTTGCAATTTGAGCAACAAGGCAAGGACTGCTTGTCTACAACAGAATTGTAAATAATAACATTTAAATATATTAAATACAATGGTGCAGAAAACAGAATTTGGCAACATTAACAAACAGTATGTACGAACATTAAGCACAGCTATGTGAAAGATGATACTTTTGCAAAACCACTATCCCAAACCAAAATAAAACATTTTCTGCAGGGAATTAAGCTATAGGTATCTCTCTTCTACAGGTAAATCATCAAACACAAAGTGATTCTGTGCTTTAGCATAACCGCAAATGCAACTATTTGGCATTCATTTATGAAGCAGTGCTGTTCTACTGGCTTCATAAATTCATTCCTGTTCAGCACTCCGTTAACATCAGCATCTGCAGATCTTACTCTCTAACAGTTTGCACCGGGGCATCCACCCCGTTCTCTGTATGCACTGGTTCTGGCTATTTGGACTGTTCAGAAGAAATGAAAAACATATATGCTTGACTACTGAGAAATTAATATTTTAGCGAATACACCACACTGTTCTTTAATAAGAAAAGTGATACTTTTCTAGTATTTGTGTAAGCATACATACTGGTAATTGTGATGCCCCTTACAACTGACATTGGTGAGGGATGCTCACTTGGAACAAAAATGGATACACACAGTGTTTTTAGATGCAGCTCTCTGTACCATTCAAAATTTATCTTAAGAGCATACTGAGGAACACAATCAGTTTAGGGGCTGGGTTTCCCTCTCTCTAGGCCCTTAAATATAACCCCCCACTGACACAGCTGTAGAGTTGAGTCCTCAGCCCAGTGTTCCAAGCCATATCCTCCACCACCCTCTCTGTGAAACCAGTGCTCTGTGTCCCTGCTTCAAGTAGCTCACACACATTCTTTGAAATTTGCTTTTCACACACACATGGGAAAGGCTGGCACAGATCTGCCAGCTATACCCTCCTCTGCCCAGACTATATGGTAGATTCACTGCCACCAGCCAGCTACTTTAAGGCACTTACAAGGATACCCAATTATACTGAGTGAAATTAATACTACTACTAATGGTAGTGTTTGACTAATGCAGCAAGGCTTTCAGGAACAGCCACAGGGTCACCAAATAAATATAAGTACTCTAAAAAGGTTAAAATATTCTCTAAATGACCATCCACAATGAAAGTTTAAATATATTCAATAAAAATAATAAAATAACATGAAAATACTAAATATCTATTTAAATAAACAACACTGTTTCAATTAGAGGAAATATTAAAAATAACACAGATGGAAAGGTTGACACAGATACAGACAAATAATACTTAACTAATCTCACTGTATGTTCCTGACTGATCTAGTGAATTACTGTTTTTCTCCTTACTTAATAAAGCAAAGCAAGATGAAGTGGGTGAGTGGTCGTGTCAGTTCTAAAACAGAGTGTCCCGAGACTTTTGTCTTATCTAGTAATTAAGCATCATTTCACTGCTGGATTACAGAATGGCATCATGTACATCTGGTCATCTGACTCTGGTTCCCACACTACCCCCTTTACTAGAAACTGAACCTGAATCTAGCATATATGTATTACCATATACACATAGAGCTTTGCTAAGAAGTGTTATAGAATCTGGAAGCTATAAAACCATTTCAAAAACCTCCACCCTTCCAAGGTAGCAATTAGTTCACCAAGGACAGTACAGTAGGATTCCTGGTCCTGGTTTTTACAGACATTTTGTCTCTGGCTGCAGTCAGGACTATAAGATACAATCTTTATGGCTAAACCAGGTAATTTAATTTCATACTATTTTCCAAAGTTAGCTAGACTGAGATTAATCTCTTCTCTTTCAGTATCATCTGTTAGAATATATTCATTTCAACAGTAACAATACAGTCTGACATACAGGTATACTTCTTTTCTGTCCAGCAGGACCCACTGTTGGTACATTTTTAACACAATCAGTTTTACAGATACATTTTTAACACAAGCACCTGTACATATCACTTTGATATACAAATGACATATAATTCTTTACAAAACTCCAGCTAGCTATGCAGGCATATGTTACACATCCACTGTCCTTCTTCTCCTGGCATATATAGTAATACCTCACATCATCACAGTATCCTCCGTACCTTTCTACTGTCCCTGATTTTTCAGAATGTCCCTGATACTATTTTACATATCTAATATATGACAGTATATTTAATTTTATGGGAAGTCACTGAGACTGAAGTCAATCAATAATGCCAGATGTTCAAGTATTGTGCAGTTTTGTTCAGAAAATGCATGCAGATGCAAACCTCCCTTATGTGAATCAGAGTAATAGTTAAGAAATTGTCCCTACTTTTTGGTGTTGTCCATTATTTTGTGTCAAAATGTTGATAGTTGTGCATTCATTTACCAAAACAACTTAGGCATAGAAATGCTGATGGTGTTGCACATAGAGACAAAACTGCAGGAGTCAAACTTGGAGCTTCAGCTTTAAATCTGCCCACAGCAGAAATGAAAATGACACAGAAGAAGATAGTAATTACATGAGCAAATTAAAGTTCTGCAGGATTAGTTTATTCTGAAGAATGCTGCTAGGTTTTGTTTTACAAAAATCAGTACAGTCCCAAGTCCTATTACTTCTTGTCTCACTGGCAAAAGTTGTTACAGCAGCACTATACAAGCTCAGAAGTGAAGTGATGTGTGCAGAGATGCTCGGTGTTTTCACTTCAAGTATTAAAGTGTTGGTTGTCTAAATGGGTCTTTAATTAATCACCCTTTTTGTTTATTCTTGTTCCATAAGTATTGCATGTTAATGTGAGAAATGAGGCAAAAGTTTACTGAAAGAAAACTGGGTTAAACATGTTGCTGGCAAAAAAAATATACTGTACAGTAAATAAATGAAAAAAATCAACCAATAAATAAAGATATAAGTAAGTGGAAATGAATTAGTATGAATATCAATAAAAGACTGAAAATTTGCAGAATGAGCATTTGAAAAAGTCTGAAGAGTAACTGATCAAAACCTGAGGGGGACACCAAACTGATGTTTAATTCACAATGGGAACTAGACCAAGAGTGGGACTGTGGAACTTACTGTAAATTTACACTGTGGGCTGGAATGTATATGACGTGAACAAAGTGGGTGCTACTGTGGCCAGCTTGAATTCTGACCAAATTTCTAACACTGGGATTCTCCCTTTAAAGGCAAATTTTATGTTAACAGACATATTTAGTGCTGGCATCATAAAATTAGGTGTAAAGAGTAGGCAGATTCAGATTGGATAGAATATATCAGGAGAAATGAAATGATGTAAGAGTGGTGCAGGGTGATAATGAGATAAGAATATAGAATTGAGGATGAAGGAAGGTACTGAAAGAGTATAGAAGTAGGGATAGGTGTAGAGGAGGTGATAAAGGTGTGAAGGAAGGTCAGTATGACAGTATAAGTTGTGGAAGTGGGAAGAAAGGAAAAGGTTACTGGAAGGCTAGACAGGATTAAGGCAGGAGCAGAGCTATGAGTTAAGAAGTCTTTATCTTAATGCTTTTTTTTAATTTGAGACTATTTGCTATAAATTTTATGGTTAAGGAAAGTTTGTTCCAGGCTAGGGCTACTGTACAACTGTATGCGCTAAGGCCTATGGATCTTTTAGGCTTGTATATTTCCAACACAAGTTGGTCAGAGCTCCAGAGGGAGTGATTCGGAATATAACTGATAAGGGATGAGATGGCTGGGCAGGAAGTAAGTTTATTTAGTATGAAATGAGTGAAGAGTAGATGAGAGAGGAGGAGGTGATGAGGCACCTCAAGCCAGTTTAAGGATTTTAGAGACAGGGAGTAGTATGAGTTGTAGGTTGATTTGCAGCAAAATCTGGCAATTTTACTGTAGCAGAGCTCTAGTTTAGTTTTTAGGGTAGACTGTAAGTTGGTTAAAATAGGACAGGCATAGAGTAAGGTGGGAAGTACATACGCATTAGCAAGGGAAAGTCTAGAGTCATTGGTTAGGAATTTTTTTGATCTGTAAAACATGCTAAATTCTTGCTGATTTTTTTTATACAAAGTTGAATATGTAGATCGAATCTGAATTGATCATCGCCTAGGAGTTTAGTGTGTGTCGCTACTTCTATTAAGAGCTGTAGTAGTGAAGGATGATTTGAGGTGGGATTGAGACTTTGGGAGATGTAGTAGTAGTAGTTTTTTGTGTAAGTGTGAGTGGATTAACTCAATTGAAAGCTGGCTAAATGACAAAGGATTTTTGGGTAATGGACTGAAGGTGTATAAGACTGTTGGATGAGCAGATTACAGTGGAGTCATCAGCATATTGTATTAGTGAGGACTGGTAGCAGAATAAATACAGACTGTTCAAGAATGGAGCCTTGTGATACTTCCAGTATTAACAGGGAGGAAATGGGAAAAATTGGCGATCCAATTAAGAGATTGCTGTCAATTGGAAAGACAGCTAGAAAACCATTTGAGAGTAGAGGTAGACAAACCAAGAGCAACCATTTTAGAGAGAAGCTTGGGGTGAGAGACTATGTCAAAGGCTTTGGAGAAGTCCAGAAAAAGGGAAGATACCAGGTTATTTTCTTCTCTGGTTACAATGACAGTATGAGTAAAGGAGACTAGGGCAGTAGTTGTGCTGCGGTTAGGATGAAAGCCATGTTGGGTTGAAGTGAGTAGATTTTCATTGAGATGATGTTTGGGAAGTTGCTTGTGTATACATTTTTCCAGTATTATTGAGAGAGGGGACAGAATTGCTATAAGCCTATAGTTTGTAAATTTAGTGGTGTTTCCACCTTTGTGAAGTGGAATAATAAAGAATTGTTTCCAGATAGAAGAAACTATTGATTCTTGAAAAGATTTGCTAATAAGGATGGAAATTGGGTAGGCTATAGTGTTAGCTGCTAGTTTTAGGAATTCTGCTGGCAGATTATCTGCTGAGGGAGAGCAGTGCTTTAGTTTGGTCAATAAAGATTTGATGTAGGTTACAGGTACAGATTTGAGAGAAAAGTAGAATTCGTGTTGGGGGAGTGAGGAAGTGTGGGGTTAGAATTATGACCATTTTGGGTTAGACTGTTTATGGAATCTGTAAAATTAAAGTTGAACTTTATGGCAGTTTCAAATGGAGTAATTTGGCCATATGTTCAGTATGCTTGGAGAACCAGGGTTAGGAATCTTGTTACTGATATTGTGGAATGTTTAGGGATTACTTTTAAGATTCATTTGAGGTTTTAGATAGAAGTTTCTATTGTAATAATTGCCTTGTTTTTTTAGTGAGGTTGCAAAAGTTGCTTGTAGGTTTGAAGCTGATGTCCAAGCAATATCATTTTTGTGCATTAGGGCTCAGGTAGAATGAGAAAGCCAAGGTTCATGGTGAGATTTCACACTTTCTTCCCTGAGGAGAGTTAGGGTATTAAGAATGTCAAGGAATATGCAGTTAAATTATTTCAGAACAGCATCATCTAGTGGCAGGTTAAGGAGGTAGAACCAATTTATAGAGGCAAATAAGTTGTTAAGCTCATCAAAGTTGAAGTTGGTGAAACTGGAGCACTCTTTATATTTCTGTTGCCTGATATGATGTACAGAACGCCTTTGAACATAGGTAGGGAGGTGGTCACTGATAGAATCTGGGAGTGTTTTGGGGTTGTGATAAAAGCTAGTACTGGATACTAGAATCCAATCCAGGATGGAGCAAGTTTTAGTGGTTTTATTGTAACAGGTAAATGTGGTAATTAGCTGAAGCCATGAAGACTTATACTTGAGGATGGGAAGTCAGTGGTTAAGGTTTGTCAGTCTATATCATTTAAAATAGAGTTGGAGGTCCAGGAGAGAACATTTTCTAGAACTGGGATATTATTCCCCAGAAGGATATAGACAGCAGTAATACATAGCTTTTTCTGGCTATTTAGTTTGCAGCTGGCAATTATGAGTTGATCAGGGTGAAAATTAGGGTGTGATATAGACAGTGGAAAGATGTTAAGATGGCTTGAGTGAAGTATTGTTACACCAACTGCTTTTTTTGTGAAACCTATCATAGCGGATGATGATATAGCCAGGAGGAAGAATTTGTGTCTGTGATGTGAGGTTTTAACCAGGTTTCTGTAAGAATTACAATGTCAGGTGAGTAACAGGTAATCCATTAGTGAAATTCAAAGATTTTGTTTACTAGGCTGTGAATATTCATATAGATAATAGACTTTTGGTAGGTAGTGTATAATTAGTGGTAGTAGGGGGTATAGAGATGGTGTTATGTTTGGGAAAGGAGTCAGGGCCAGGGTTAGTGTGAATATCTCCACATGAGAATATATTCTTGGAGATAATTTTCAGAACATGAGACATATTTATTTATATGGTGTCTAAACTTTGTTTTGTGAGGATGAGAGTGAGTGTCAAGGAGTTTGAATTTGTGCACGAGAAAGTTAAGTTGGGTGTTATGATGGAGTAAAAGTTGTCCATGTTTCAGAGTGGGTGAAAGATTAATGGGTGAGATATTTGTTTTATAGGAGGAAAGACATAGAAATCATGCTGGGGGGTGGTATGATCAATGGTAGACAGGAAAGAGTAAAATATGATGGCAGGTAGTGGAATGAGTTACAGAAAAACCTAATAGGTAGACACAGTGACAGGGAGATGAGGTGATGTAGATGATACCAAAAAAAAAGCATAAGGAAAGAATAGGCTGTACTGTGTGTGTGTTTTAGAATAAGAGAATGGTGCGGTAGGGAAAGGGTTAAACAGGCTTGAGGGAAGAGGTATAATGAAGAAGAAAGGTAGTGTGTGTTACTTCAATAGGTCAGATAGGAAGAGGAGGAGGTGTAGTTGTGAGTATAAGTGTATATGAATAGTGGGAAGGACAAGATTGTGCAACAGTAATGGCAAATAGCCATAGAGAATATAGATCCCTACATAAATTTTCTTATTGATTTAGTGCTTGAAGACTTTTAGTTTCTGCATTGTATGGCACATTACAGCAATGAAATCTTTTACACTTAAGCCCAGTACGTTATTTTAACAGACAGTAAGTGAGCAACACAGTAAACAGTGTTGGAAGTTCTCCTGCCATCCTGCCATTTCTGTAGTATTCAATGTACAAGGCAATTAGTTCTGCGGTGATAAGCTGTAATTTATGCTAATGGTACAAGTAAGTTTTCTCATTAAATCTTGTTCAAAATAGAGTGCAAAGTATTTTTATAATGCCTAAGTGGAAAGAATGCTGTTAGATTTACAGAGACAAAATCAGTATTTAACAAACTTGGAAAAGTTAAAAGTTTGTGTGTGTGTGCCTGTCTGCTAGTGATGAATGGTAACACATGCTATCAACTCACTGTGTATTGTTTTCTTAGTAAAGCTATGGTTAGATGTAAAGTAGTAAAAGTCTCAAAAATGTTAAGAGTTATTGTTCCCAAGAATGTTATATGATTTAATGTGATTTTTTTTCAAAAATGTTAATTTTTTCCTTATTGCCTACTGACTGGCATTCCTTTCATGACCTGACTGGCAGTCTTTCCCTTTGAGTGACAGTAGGCCCCCTTGCACAGATACCCTCTGCCCTTGTCCAGTCTGTTTCCAGCCCAAATGCATACTTCACAGTTAGCTAATGTGTAGCCTTAAGAAACAGTACACTGACTACCCTTAAATGAATACATTTAATAATTCACTGTTAAGGCAGGTAAGAATGCAACAACTTGAAAAGGTATTAATTTTCTTGGCATTAAACTTATTTTCATTAAACTGGTTGTTACTTCCCCTTTAAATACTGGTCAATTTTTTATACAAATGCCTCTAAGCATATTCTTCAGACACGCTGTATAGAATCACCGAACACTCCCAAGCCAAAGTATCAATTCCACTGAGAATATAAAGTCCAACTCAATGTGAATGAAAAAATACAAATTTATTTTAAGCCGTTAAAACCATATACTTTTTGTCGGCTAACAGTCTGACTTCTTCAGAAAGAACAAACAAGCAAACAGTGCCTCCCCTTCATTGAGAACATTTAAACAGTTCACTAATTGAGAATAGCAAGTCACATGATTGAACCTCATCTGAATTAAAGTCCCAGCACTAAAAAAGCACTAGGTCCTAAAGGAGAAGGCTTTTTTCCACCTTTTTTGGTGTGAGACTATCTGGCCCCGTGGGCCATCTTAACAACAGGCAGTGTGTTCTGTCTTTAAAATCTTAAAAAACTTGGCATTGGGGGTCTATATAGCTGTTTGATTTTTCATGTTTTAAATTTTTTTAAATATTCAATTTTTATGACTAAAATCAAAACCTTTATTTATTTACATGTCCTAGATCTGTCAAGTGTGTATGTACACACTGCTTTATCTGGCAACCTGTTTTGCATGTAATATGGTTTTAACATATTCTGAGGATTAGGGAAAAAGGTTGGTAAATGGATGGATTGGTTTAAACCCACACTGGATACCACCTTGGGCATAAATGATGGGTTAGTCCTGAGGGAAACCCTGTCCGCATGGAAAATAATGAAGGGTTCCACAGCCATTAGTGCCTGTAACTCAGACACTCTTCTTGCTGAAGTGATGGCTAGAAGTAAGGCTGTTTTCCAAGAGAGAAATTTTAACTCTGCTGCAGCAGCAGGCTCAAAAGGGGGAAGTGTGAGCTTCTCTAGTACAAAGTTAAGGTCCCAGGCAGGGGTAGGAGCGCTCCTTGGGGGCCTTAAATTGTTAGCTCCTCTCAGGAACTGTTTGATGAGAGGGTGAGAAAATAGAGGTGGCTCAGTATTGTAATGAGATGAGAAGGCAGAGGTATAAATTTTAATTGATGAGAAGGATAGGCCTTTGTGGAGTAGCTCTGCTAGGTAATCTAGTATTTGAGGTAAGGTGGACACAGCTGTCCTTTCCTTGAGACTGGCTCCAAGAACAATATCTTTTCCACTTTTCTGAATAGGAGTTCCTAGTACTAGGCCTTCTGGCCTGAAGGATAACATCCAGCACCTGTTTGCTGAGGGCTGCTGGTGGTGTATTCAGGGAATAAGCCAGGCTGCAAGGCTCAGAGTTTGCAGCTGTGGATGCAAAATATGCCCCTCCTGCTGGGACAGCAGGGAGGGGGGTCTGATGTAGGTGCCAGGTTGGCGCTGCTGTCAGACTGCATAAGACTGGGTACCAGTGCTGGCATGGCCAGACTGAGGTAATAAGGATAGTCCTTGGCTTGTCCTGTTTTTTGAGTAGTATTTTTGAGAGGAGGGGCAAAGGGGGAAAGGCATAAATTGAGAGGTTTTCCCATGTAAGGGATAGGGCATCCACTTTCCATGCTTGGCTGTGGGGATTTCTGGTGCAACATTTGCTCAATTGATGGTTTTGGGGGGGAGGCAAAGAGGGCC
Source organism: Protopterus annectens (assembly GCF_019279795.1). Lineage (NCBI taxonomy): Eukaryota > Metazoa > Chordata > Ceratodontiformes > Protopteridae > Protopterus > Protopterus annectens. The sequence goes on along the minus strand of NC_056731.1, from coordinate 1,716,565,182 downwards.
ACCTCTGGAGTCCCCTCCATGCGGATTAGAAGTTTGGATGAGTTGGGTTCCAGCTTCCACGCGTATGGGTCCAGTAGATTTCTGCTTAAGTCATCTGCCAATGAATTTTGTTTGCCTGGCAGGAATTGAGCTTGCAGGTGCACTTGGTGCCTCAAGGCTGTGTTCCACAGGGCCATGGCTAACCTGCAGAGAGGGTAGGAATGAGTTTCCCCCCTGCTTGTTAATGTACCACATAACTGTGGTGTTGTCTGTCTTTATCAGGAGTTGTCCTGGAAGGATAAGGTATTTGAAGGCTGTCAGAGCATTCTGTACAGCTAACATTTCTTTTTGATTCATATGCAGAGGAATTTGTCCTGGGCTCCATTAGCCTTGAATGCATTTGCCTGCCATGTGAGCCTCCCATGCATAGTCTGATGCATCTGTTGTCAGGGTTTGGGCGGCAAGGTGTTGAGTGAAAGGAAGTCCCTTGTTGTGGTTGCATGCCTCTGCCCACCAAAGGAACTCTGCCCTTTGACAAGGAATGATAGGAATCAGTGTTTCCAGGACCTGAGAATGCTGACACCAGAGACTTTTTAAGTACCATCAAAGTTTCCGCATATACAGTCTTGCATATGGAATTAGTAGAATGCATGAGGCCATGAACCCTAGGGCTTGCAGTATTTTTCTTGCAGATAGCTGGGTTTCAGTGGCCATTAGTTTGAAGTAGTTTGTCAAACAAACCTGTTTTTCTGGAATGAGGAATGCCATCTGGGAAGTTGTGTTCAAGCTTGCTCCCAGGAATACAATCTTTTGGCTGGGTACCAGTTGTGATTTCTTTTTGTTGATGGTGTACCCCTGAGAAGTTAGAAGTCTCTCTACAAATGCCAGGTGCTGAAGTAGCAATTCCTGACTGTCCACCTGAATCAGGCAACTGTCCAAGTATGGGTAAATTTGAATATTTCTCTGCCTGCAATATGCAATGGCTAGAGCCAGGCACTTTGTGAATACCATGGGCGCAGTAGATAAGCCAAAGGGAAGTGCAGAGAACTGATAGTGCATAGAGCCTGCCCTGAAATGTAGATATTTTCTGCATGATTCCCTTATGGGGATGTGCAGATAAGCTTCTTTTAAGTCTTGGGTGACTAGCTAGGCGTCCTTGGCTAGCATAGGAAGAAGCTATTGCAAAGTCAGCATTTTATATTTTGGGACCACCAGGAAGGTGTTGAGAATTGACAGATCTAGGATAGGGCACAAAGAGCTCTCTTTTCTGGGCACCAGGAACAGTCTGGAGTAGAAACCCTGTCCCCTTTGCTCTATAGCCACAGATTGAATAGCCCTGATACTGAGAAGAGAAAGTACTTCCTTTTGAGCCTCTGCCCACTGGTTTGGCAGAAAGTCTGGCAAGCCCGCTTGGGGTTGGCAGTGAGTGGAAGTAGAACCTGTATCCCTGGGATACAATGTTTAGGACCCAATGGTCCTGGGTAATGGACATCCAATTTTTTGCATGCAGGGTGAGTTTTCCTCCTAGGGGTGCAAGTACTTAGACTTTGCTGGGAAGGAAGATAGACAAGTCATTGTGTACCCCTGAGAAGTTAGAAGTCTCTCTACAAATGCCAGGTGCTGAAGTAGCAATTCCTGACTGTCCACCTGAATCAGGCAACTGTCCAAGTATGGGTAAATTTGAATATTTCTCTGCCTGCAATATGCAATGGCTAGAGCCAGGCACTTTGTGAATACCATGGGCGCAGTAGATAAGCCAAAGGGAAGTGCAGAGAACTGATAGTGCATAGAGCCTGCCCTGAAATGTAGATATTTTCTGCATGATTCCCTTATGGGGATGTGCAGATAAGCTTCTTTTAAGTCTTGGGTGACTAGCCAGGCGTCCTTGGCTAGCATAGGAAGAAGCTATTGCAAAGTCAGCATTTTATATTTTGGGACCACCAGGAAGGTGTTGAGAATTGACAGATCTAGGATAGGGCACAAAGAGCTCTCTTTTCTGGGCACCAGGAACAGTCTGGAGTAGAAAAGTACAGTTTTGTACCTACCATAAATGTAGATGTTCGAGGATTCCATTGCTGCAGTCCTTACTATTGGGTATAGTCCGCATCCAGTCGGCCCGAATACCAGAGTATAAGGCTGACGTCGGTCAGGGCGCATTAGACTGACGTCAGTACGTCAGGGTACTAATGCGCATGACCGGCGTCATATCCTCAGTCTTTTCTTGCCCCAGATGTCAGAAGACCCTAAAAAGACAAGGCCCAAAATACCTGCACCAAAACATGAACAATATATACAAAAATATAAGCAGGTAAACTCACCTACACAACCACCCCTAAACACAGAGGGGAAGGAGGGAGGGTAATTGGACTGCAGCAATGGAATCCTCGAACATCTACATTTATGGTAGGTACAAAACTGTACTATGTTCTTCGCTTTCCATTGCTGCAGTCCTTACTATTGGGTAGAATCCCAAAGCAGAGGTAAGGGAGGCTGGCAAATCATAAAGAAGCAGGAGCTGACAACATGCCTTGCAAAACAGCTGTGGCAAAACCAGCCCTAGACTTAGAGTAGATAGGAAGGTGATAATGCTTAGAGAAAGTATGCACTGAACTCCAAGTAGCTGCTTCCAAAATATCCTTAGTTGCTACCCCGTAGAAATGCTGTTGAAGTGGCAGTAGCCCTAGTGGAATGAGGCCTAATCCCAGCTGGAACCTCCTTGCCATGATGGGAATAACAAAATGCAATGCAAAAGCCAATCCACCTAGAAATAGTTTGTTTTGACACAGGCTTGCCCTGAACTCAAAGCAAAAGAAACAAACAACTGCTGAGACTGCCTAAAATCCTTAGTCCTGCTTAAGTAATAACGCAATTGCCTGTGTACATCTAAAGTATGCAAAATCTTTTCCCCTTTATTTTGGGGGTCTGCATAAAAAGTAGGCAAATGAATAGTTTGGTTTAAAGCCACACTAGAAACCACCTTAGGCATAAAGGAAGGATTAGTACGTAATGATACCCTATCCTTATGGAAAATCAAAAGGGCTCGACTGCCATAAGGGCCTGCAACTCAGACACCCTTCTTGCAGAAGTAATAGCCAACAAAAAAGCAGTCTTCCATGACAAATATTTCAATTCAGCAGTAGCCGCAGGCTCAAAAGGTTGTAGAGTAAGTTTTTCCAACACAAAATTGAGATCCCAAGCAGGAGTAGGAGCTCTACGTGGGGTCTTATATTTTGCCCCTCTAAGAAACTGCTTGAACAAAGGATGCGAAACAATGGTGGGTCACAATCATAGTGAGCTGAGATTGCTGCAGCATGAAACTTAATGGAAGAGGAGGACAGGACCTTGTCCAGTAACTCAGTAAGATATTGAAGAGCCATACTCAAATTAGGCTCAGAAATCTCCAAATTCTTTGCTTTACTCCAAAATAAAAATCTCTTCCATTTTGCTGCGTACACTTTCCTTGTACTAGGTCTTCTAGCTTTCCTAATCACATTTAAAACTTGTTGAGGAAGTTGAGACCTGCTGTGTTTCAACACAGAATATGCCAGGCTGTCAGATGAAGAGAGTGAAGCTTGACATTGAGCAGATGACCGTCCTGCTGGGATAACAGATGTGGAATCAAAGGTTAAGGCCATGGAGGCTTCTTTACCAGACTCCGTAGTAGAGGGTACCAGTGTTGCCAAGGCCAATCTGGAGCTATCAAAATCATCCTTGGCCTGTCCTGTCTGACCTTTAACAGTACCTTTGGAAGAAGAGGCAGAGGTGGAAAGGCATACACATGAAGGTTTGTCCAACTGAAAGACAGAGCATCCACTTTCCAAGCTGTGTGATGAAACCCCTTTGTGCAAAACTGTGGCAGCTGGTGGTTTAGTGGAGAAGCGAACAGATCTATGTCTGAGTTCCCCATGACACTGTCAATTTCTGAAATACATGAAGATCCAGTTTCCACTTGTGGGGATCCATGATTTGTCTGCTTAACACATCTGCTAAGGAGTTCTGTGCTCCTGGCAGAAACCTTGCCTGAAGAGTTAGGTGCAAGCGTAGCGCAGTCTCCCATAAAATCATTGCTTGCCTGCATAGAGGATAAGAATGTGTTCCCCCTTGTTTGTTGAAGTACCACATGACAGTTGTGTTGTCTGTTAGAATCAACACCTGCCCTGGAAGAAGTAACTCCTTGAAAGCCAGCAATGCGAACTGGACTGCTAACATCTCCTTCATGTTGATATGTAGATGCTGTAGTCTGGCAGGCCACTTGTCTTGTATCCACTTTCCATTTAGATGAGCTCCCCAAGCAATGTCTGAGGCATCTGTCGGTAAAATCTGACTCGCCTCTGGCCGGGTCACAGAGAGTCCCTTGTTTAGGTGACATTCCTGAGCCCACCACAAAAATTCTCTTTGAAGGCAAGGTATTATTTGAAGGACAGTGTCTAAATCCTGGCAGTGCTGTGTCCATACATTTTTGAGATACCATTGTAACTTCCTCATATGCAGTTTGGCATTGGGAAGCACCAGAATACAAGATGCCATGAACCCTAATGCTTGAAGGACTGTCTCTGCAGTCAGCACGGACTGATGAGATAGTTGATGGAAGTAAAGTGATAGACTCTTTTGTTTGTCCGGGGTTAAAAAGGCCATCTGGGCTGCTGGATTCAGTCTCACACCCAGAAAGCACATGTCTTGAGAGGGTACTAGACTGGACTTTATTTCGTTCACAGAATACCCTAGGCATCTTAGCACTGCTATAAGATATTCCAGATGCTGTAGAAGGTCTTCCTTTTCTTGAGCCAGAATCAGGCAGTCGTCTAAATAAGGATAGATTTGAAGTCCTTGTAGCCTGAAGTAAGCTACCACTGGAGCCAGAACCTTTGTGAATACTCTGGGCGCAGTAGATAAGCCAAAGGGCAATGCAGAGAACTGATAATGAGAATCTCCAGCTCGAAACCGCAGATACTTCCTGTAACTTAGCCTGATAGGCACATGAAGGTAAGCTTCCTTGAGATCTAAAGTTACCATTCAGTGATCTTTGCCCAGCAGGGGTAAAAGCTGTTGTAACGTCAACATCTTGAACTTGGGAATGTCCAGATAAGTGTTGAGGAGGCACATGAAGGTAAGCTTCCTTGAGATCTAAAGTTACCATTCAGTGATCTTTGCCCAGCAGGGGTAAAAGCTGTTGTAACGTCAACATCTTGAACTTGGGAATGTCCAGATAAGTGTTGAGGAGAGATAAATCCAAAAGCAGTCTCCACGTGTTCCCCTTCTTTGGTACTAGGAACATGCGAGAATAAAATCCTAGGCCCCTTTCTGATACAGGGACTGGCTGAATGATGTCCAACACCCATCTGTCTTGAGTAAATAAATCCCAATTTTCTTTGAAAAGAGACAGTCGTCCTTCCAAAGGAGCTGCCAGACGAGAATCTACTGGCAGCTGAAAAGGCAAGTCATTGGGTCTGTTTAAAGGACTGACCCTGCCCTCACCAGAAGTCTGAGCAGGTGAACTCCCTGTTCTAGGCCTAAAAGAACCTTGAGCCCTGCCCCTACCACGTCTAGACCTACCCCTAGACTGGGAATCATAAGCAGGATATGTCCACCCCTTAGCAGGCCAATTTCTACTAAACTTCGGTGGCTGTACCTGCAAAAATCTTTAACAGTTTGCATAGACTTAGCTTTGTCCTCCATTTTCTTTAAAACTGCTTCCACAGGTGAACCAAACAACACATCAGACTGTAAAGGAGCATCCAAAATCCTTGTCTTAACATGCTCAGCCAAATTTTGATCCCTCAACCAGGCATGCCTGAAGAACAGAACTAGTGGCAGCCACCCTCGAGGAGGCCTGCACAGCATCAAAACCACATTGCAAAGAATGCTTGCCCACTTGTTCAGACACATAAACTAAATCCAGCAAGTCTTTACAATCAATACCTTCCGCCAAAGCATCCACCTTAGATTTCAATTGTGAAAGGAGATAATTTTGATATTTCAGCATGTGAAACTGACAATTCAACGCCTCATGGCTAGAGTGGAAGAAGTATACACTTTCTTACCCCACCTATCTAACGCCCTTGCCTCTTTGTCAGTGGGAACAGGATTTTTAACCACAGAGGCCTTAACACCTTTAGGCCCCTGAGAAACAGTTTCTGGGTCTGCCCTAGGACTCTTAAACAAATACTTATGAGCTTCGGGCACCCTATAGTACCTATCAGGTTTAACAGGAGCAGGAGGCAAAGAATCAGGGTTCAGGGAAGCCTCTGCAAAAACATCTTCCACCACATTCAACACAGGAGGTATAGCTAAGGGCCTATGCTGGGGTAAAAACAAGAATTCCCTAAGCCTCTTCCTGAATCAGAGTAATCCTGGCCTTCCCATTTAAAGTGCTCCCTCATGGAATGTAGAGTCTCTGAAAATGAAAAATCCTCAGGAGGAGAAGCCGAAGGAGTGGCATCATCCACATCAGAATCAGAATAATGAGGATACTCCTGTAAATCTTCCGCAGAAGACTCAGAAGCCCCTGAACCCTGTTCAAAACTGTCAAACTCTGGTTCCACTCTAGGCCTCTTATCAGGAGGGCCCATAGAACCTCTAATCATAGTAATCAAATCTTCTGCCATTTTAAGCATATGTTTCTTAGGTACAGAACCCGAAGGCTAGGAGAAGCCCTACTGAAGCTGAAGTTGGCCTACCTCTAAAAGAAGTTTTGGCAACAGAAGGAGAGGCTCTAACTACTTTGGGAAGAGAGGGAAGAATAGTTACCTGAGAAGCCTCCTCAGCCCGGCCTGCCTCCTGAGAGGGTACATCCTGTAACAGTAAAGTTTCTGCCTGAGACTCCATAGAAACTCCTGGCAAAACCTCTGGCTCCACTGAGCCACCTAAAGAACCGACGTCCGGACTGCCGGTTCATCAACCCTAGGCTTCGCTGTTTTGTCCTTGCGCTTCTTGACGAAGCGGCCGGAGCATCCGACGGCATTTTATAATTGCAACGCTTCCCAAACACTAATCTGGCACAGTCTAACCTCCTCTTAATAGTGCGTTTGTTAAACCTAGCACAAGAGCGGCAACCAACAACGCCGTGCTCAGGCCCTAAACAAGGTATACACAATGTATGGTAATCCCTATGAGGTATTTGTTTCCCACAAGAAATACAGTTATTCACTTTTTCTGACATCCCGTTAAATACTGAGGCAAGAAAAAACAAAAGTGTTCCCCAACGGGGTACTTAGCCAACTCCGATTCGGTCTGAAACTCCGGTTTCGGAAATATTTCAGAACGCCAACCTGCACTCGCAAAACTGCTTCTGCATCGGACCACGCGGCAAAAAAGACTGAGGATATGACGCCGGTCATGCGCATTAGTACCCTGACGTACTGACGTCAGTCTAATGCGCCCTGACCGACGTCAGCCTTATACTCTGGTATTCGGGCCGACTGGATGCGGACTATACCCAATAGTAAGGACTGCAGCAATGGAAAACGAAGAACATCCCTGTCCCCTTTGCTCTATAGCCACAGATTGAATAGCCCTGATACTGAGAAGAGAAAGTACTTCCTTTTGAGCCTCTGCCCACTGGTTTGGCAGAAAGTCTGGCAAGCCCGCTTGGGGTTGGCAGTGAGTGGAAGTAGAACCTGTATCCCTGGGATACAATGTTTAGGACCCAATGGTCCTGGGTAATGGACATCCAATTTTTTGCATGCAGGGTGAGTTTTCCTCCTAGGGGTGCAAGTACTTGGACTTTGCTGGGAAGGAAGATAGACAAGTCATTGTGAACTTTTTCCATAAGGGGATGGCTTACCACTCCCTGTTTTAGAGGAAGGAGCGCTCCATTGTTTAGATCTCTGCATACCCTGAGACTGTAGTCTTGGTGGCCTGTTGCCCCTGGGTTTGGACAGAATGACTGGAAGGGACTGGAAAGGACCAGATTTTAGAAGTCCAATGCCTACTGAATCTAGGTGGCTGCACCTGTAAGAAATCTTTAACAGTTTGCATAGATTTAGCTTTTTCCTACATCTTTTTAAGAACTTCTTCTGCTTTTGTGCCAAACAACCTCTCCTGGTTTAATGGAGCATCTAGTAATTTTGCTTTGACGTGGTCTGGCAAGATTTGCTCCTTCAGCCAACCATGCCTTCTCAATACAGACTCAGTGACAGCAGCCCTGCAAGATGCTTCTAAGGCATCAAAACCACACTGCAAAGTATGTTTATTAACTTGGTTTGCGGAATGCATTAACTGTTGTAAATCTTTATTTTCTGTACAGTCTGGAAGCAACATTTTTTGTTTAATTAGTTCCATAATGTGCTGCTGGTATTTCAACACATGAAACTGGCAATTCACAGCCCTGATGCCAAGAGTTGCAGAGGTAAATACCTTCTTACCCCATCTGTCTAAAGCTCTAGAATCCCTGACAGAAGGGGTAGGGTTTTTGGCTGTAGTAGCCTTAAAGCCTTTAGGTCTCTGGGAAATAGTCTCTGGATCCGAGGTGGGATTCTTAAAAGAGAAATTTTTTGAGAGTCAGGTACTCTGCAGTACTGGTCAGGCTTTCTAGAAGCTGGTGGTAAAGTATCAGGAGTAAGACGGGATTCCATGAAGACATCATCTACAATGTCCAGGACAGGGGGTATAGCTAGAGGCCTGTGCTGAGGCAAGTCTAAAAATTCTTTAAGTCTCTTTTTGGACTGAGGTTAGTCCTGGCATTCCCAGTGGAAATGCTCTCAAAGTATGCAAGGTTTCACCAAAGGAAAAGTCCTCTGGAGGGGAGGCAGAGGGAATGGAATCCTCTGCATCTGAATCCTCATAGGTAGATAACGGTATGTCCTGGTAATCAGAGGGATCACAATCATTGGACTCATGGTCTGTAGAATCAGAAGGAAAATCAATTCTTTGTCTTTTACAGGGGGAAGGCTGGCTTCCCCTAATTAAAGTTATAAGGTCTTCAGCCATTCTAAGCATTTTTTTCTGTGGCGAGGGAGCTTGAGCATGCTCTTTGGTCATCATTTTTCTAGGCGTAGTGCGAACTCTGGGCCTGAGAAACTTGGTAGTTGTAGTAAAAAATGAGGCTGTTGGTTTAAAGTGCACATCAGAAGTCGGTGCCTGCACAGCGGCTTTGGACCCATCCAAGGTAGAGACATCTGCAGGTTCCATAGTCGAAGAAGCATCTTGTGGCATACATGACTCTGAAAGAGTCTCAGCAGAGGCCTACGAATCTGTAGAAGTGGATATCAGGGGCTGCAAAGGCACCTCACTGAGTACTTGCAGACTGGCGACTAGCTTAATGGAAGCATAGTCGGCGGTTTTGGACCTATGCAGTCTGTCTCTGTCTTTATCCTTACATTTTTTCGGAAGATTGGTAGTCGGATGGCTTATCGAAGCCATATCAGAATATGGAGAATGAGAGTGAAAGAATTTATTCACAAAGATAGCCCAACAACAAATAGTTTGGGCGTTAAACAAAGCACAAAACCTACAGCGAGGAATGTCATGGTCTGGGCCTAAACAGATGACGCAGTAAGAATGAAAATCTCTGTGAGGTATTTGCTTTCCACAGACAAGACAATTGTTAACTTTTTCTGACATCAGTTAGAGCAGGAAGAAAGGATCCCCAATGGGGTACTTAGCTTTAGAAGACTTCAGGTTTGAAACTCGAAAAACGAAAATTTCAGGAAGCGGCCGACGGGCACTTGTGAACTGCTTCTGCTTTGAGCTCCCACACGGCAAGAAAAGCTGATGTAATGGCATCGGCTGTATGTTTTATACCCATGATGATCTGACGTCATGGAAGAGGCAACAGCATCAGACGCAGAAATCCCAAGACTCTGGTATTCAGGCCGACTGAGGGCTACCTGCAGGCAGATGACCCAAGTGTGATGACTGCAACAGTGAAACACGAAGAACATCTGAAGATTCTTTTTAGTGCCAAAAAAAAACAGGGGACTGGAGATCAATATAGGATGTCAACATTTTCAACAAGTCAGTCCAGTACATTAACTTCTGGATGGTCACGGTTCAGTCCATTCTGCCTTTTCTATGCAAGGATGACTGGATGCGCTCAACAGACCTTCAGGATGTGTAAAAATGAACAGGCGGTCCAAAAGGTATCCAAGTTTCCAGCTGGGAACCAGTCAATACCAGTTCACAGCACTGCCCTTTGGCCTCACCATAGCCCTCAGAGTGTTCACCAAATGCATGGCAGTAGTAGCAGCTTACTTGAGATGGCAGGGATTAAAGGAGTTTTTGTACTTGGATGACTGGCTCATAACCACTTCAACCAGGCATCTATTGATAAGAGCTTGAGATTATGCACTCCAGACTTGCTCTATTCTGGGAAGTACCATCAACACCAACAAATCTCAAAACCTACTCGAACATTAGAATTCATAAGAGCCTTATTCAATACAATATCAGTGACAGCCTCCCTTCCTTTTCCAAGGGTACAGACTATCCAATTTCAAGTCAAAAATTAATTCAAAATTCTTCTCTTTCAGCCAGATTGATTCTACAAGCCTTGGGATCAATGCCTATGGTGATAATTCTAATTCCCCTAGCAAGATACCACATAAGAATACTTCAATGGAGTTTAGCCACTCAGTGGTCTATTCTACAGCAACAGCAGTCTATGTCCACCGAGATCAAAATTACCCAGCCATACAAAAATTATCTCTAGTGGTGGATTCACTCAGATAAGGTTTTACTAGTCCGTTCCTTCATTTTTCCTCTGTCCAAGGCCATAGTGACAATGGATGCTTCCCAAATTGGGTGAGGGAGCACTTCTTGGAAAAATTGAGTCCAAGGCACATGTTCTCCAAAGAGGCCAACACACACAGCAATGTCCTGGAAATGTGCACAGTGTTGTTAGCACCGCAGGCTTTCCAAGACTCTCACCCTTTTTGGGACATTTGTGATTCAGACAGAGAATATGTTTGCAGTTTGGTACATCAACAAACAAGGAGGGACCAGATCCTACCCCTTGTGTTGAGAAGCTCAGAGTGTGGTAATCTCATCTGATCGATTTCTGATAGCAATACACACTCTGGGGGAATCCAACGTGACAGCATACAAGTTGAGCCAGTCCATTTTATTAACTCACGAGTGGTCTCTCTACATGAGAACTGCAGAAAACATTTTTCGCCAAGGGGCCTGTGATAAACTGACAGGCTACCAGCCCAGCTAGATAGAATTTTGTAAATAATTCTGTGTCATTGTAAATATTAATATGATCCACAGGCTTGTTTCATAAATGTAAGAAAACTATGTTATGTGCTAAGCTTCAAAAATGTAACCACAGTGCTATCGCAGAAAGAAAGTGTGCATTTTGTATTTTGTTCTGAAGCTGACAACTCATCAGCGCTTGCTTTGCTGTGTAAGCAAGACCTAGATCTTAGTATTTCTGTTAGAGATAGATGGAATATAGCTAGATTAGTCTAGCTGTTTTCTATATTTATGTCAGACTGTCCTACAATATAGTTTTAAAGTATTTCCTGTGATTTCTGAACTCTCTACTGTTACTGTGTTGAATGAGTATTGTCTTGTGTTTTTATTAATTATTATTAAATATTTTTAAACCTTTTAATTATGGCTGTTTTGTGTAGAGAGCATTTAAGCTCTTAGTGTACTTGCATGTATTTGGTGATACTGTACAAGCCACTCCAATAGCCTTGCTGTTCGTCACACTCACCATCTGGATAATAATATCATTGCACAGTAGAATTGGCCACCCTTTGGTAAGGTTCTTTTATAGTAGCTGATAAGAGTAGTTGGTGGCAGTGATTACTACCTTATAGCCTGGGCAGAAGGGGATATAGCTAGTGAACTTGTGCCAGCCTTCCTCAGGAGTGTTTGTGTTTGTATATAAATCAAATCTCAAAGAGTGTGTGTGTGTGTGTGTGTGTGTGTGTGTGTGTGTGAAAAGCTACTTGGGCAGAGACATGAAGCACTGGTCGAACAGAGAGGGTACTGGAGGTTTTGGATTGACTACTCAACTGAGATCTGAACTCTATAGCTGTGCCATTTGGGAGTCTAATTAGAGACCTGGAGAGAAAGGGAGAAACCAGCCCCAGACCGACTGTGATCTCTGTATGCTCTTAAGGGAAATTGTACTGTGTGTGTGTGTGTGTGTATACCTGTTTATCCTCCCAATGTACACATCCCTTACTGTTATTAGTGGTGAGGATGGAGGCACCTTGATTACTGGGCCAGTGCATGGGTGTCACATATTAATTGTTTGGCAGTGGTGGGATATCCACATCAAAAATGAATTGTTTGATAGTGGTGAGATAGCCACATCACATATTAATTGGCTTGTAGTGGCACAGACATTGAATTCCTGTAGCTTGTGTACAGTAATCACTGAAGGTGTTTTTGTAGTCTAAATCAGCCATGTAGTGAACATTCAGAGTTCGCATCACAATTGTTTTATTTCTTTTGTTAGCTTAGTCAGGGAGAGCAGGCAAGCATATCAGCAGAGGAGTATGGTAAGCTGACAAGGAGCCAGTTGGCTGAGATATGCCAGGCTAAAGGACTGGTGCATGGAAACCTGACTAAAGCAGACATGATTGCAGCTTTATTCACAGCTGCAGCCAAGAGTAGCAACCAGGACAATCAGACTGGCTGTGGTGATGTACAGAGAATGGACAGCTCAACCTTTCCACAGAGGACTTAAAAAGCCTTCTAGAGCTAAGGAGATTTGAGTTGGAGGCCAGGTGTTTGGAAATAGAAGCTGAGGAGAAGGAGGCAGAGGCAACATGAAAAGGAGATGCTGAGTCCTCGCCAGAGTCATGGAGGTAATGGGGAAGGGAGTAACCGAACCCCAGAAGCAACAAAGGTCAGTATATTTCTTCCAGGGTTTACAGAGGGGGGTAACTCTGATAGTTTCATTCATATGTTTGAGAGGGTATGTAAACAGTATGATGTTGACCAAAGGCTTTGAGTACGGTTCCAGACCCCCTTACTCCATGGTAAAGCTATACATGTTCTAGGACATTCCAAATTATAATGTTGAAAAATAGGAAAAGGTTTTGTGAACATAGACGCATGGCAGATGAAAGTGTGTGTGAATATGTTGCTGAACTAAGCACTTATTTTCATAGGCGGGTGAGTGGATGTCAGGTCACCACTTTTGAAGGGCTGGCAGACCGTTTGGTGAGGGAACAAGCCCTTAGCACTTTACCTGAGGACATGAGGATCTGGTTAGCTGATAGACAATGCTCTACTGCAGATGTGTTGGAGAAGGTAGACCTATACCTAGCATGCAGGGCATCACTGCACAGGAAAGGGACACCCAGTGCTGCTCATGCGTCTAAAGTAACCCATGGTGGGCAGCCCAGACTGCTCAAACAGAATCTGCCAGTAGCAGGGGAAGCCACTAGTCCAGGTACATGTCCAGGACCTAGGGTTAAATGTTTTAACTGCAACCAGTGGGGCCATATGGCATATAGATGTCCACAGATGCAAGGTGGGGAACAAAAAGAGGGAAAGCCAGTAAGTGGGAATGACAAAATGCCAACAGTAGATTCTCTTGAGACAACAAGGGTACCAAGCTACCACAAGAGGTTATATCCTATCTTAGTGAATGGCAGAGAGACCATTGCTAAAAGAGACACAGCCTCTGACATAACCAATGTGAAGCCTGCAATGGTTACAGAGGAGCACTACTTGCCTGGGCAGTCTACTCCAGTCAGAGCTTTAGGAGGGACCCCATTCCAAATACCTTTGTCTAGGGTTCATCTTGACTGGAAGGGTGGAAAAGGAAGCCAACAAGTAGGTGTTTTTGAGGATATCCCTGCAGATGTCCTGCTCAGGAATGATTCTGATAATGCAGTACCATGTGTTCATGCAGTTACACGCAGTCAGGCTTGGAGACAAGCATGTGGGTCTGGTAGCCTGGGGGAAACCCAGAACTGGTGAGGTGGTTACTTCAGGGAGGGAGCTACCCTGTAGCAGTGAGGCTGAAGGTAAGCCACAACTGCTTGTTGGTACTGATGTTCCCTTGGACAGAGTGATTGCAAGGGCAGAGGTGAGTAGTGGTACCCTGGCTGACAGTGAGGCACCGCTGTCAGAGGATACCAGACTTCCTGTGGAAGGGGAGCTGGGAAGGGTTACAAAGAGACAGTTGAGACAGGCTCAGCTCTTAGACCCTACATTAAAAAGGCCTGAGACAAGTAGCTAGTGAGGCACCTGATTCTCAAGGGAAGGGGGAATCTATATACTGGGACAAAGAGTTACTGTACAGAGAGTGGAGTCCTGAGGGAGGGCTAGAGGGTGAGAGAGTACAGTAGCTGGCAGTGCCCAGAGCCTACCATCTGGCACTTCTAGCTATAGTTATTGATATTCTCTTTGCAGGTCATATGGGCATAAAACATACAAAGAGACGTATTATGCAGAACTTCTACTGGCCTGGGATTTCCAGAAATGTAACAGGTTACTGCAGGAACTGTAAGCAGTGCCAAAAGGTTGGCAAGGCAGGAGACAAGGTGAAAGCTCCTTTGATGCCTATGACTGAGGAGCCATTTCAGAGGGTAGCTGTGTATATTGTGGGGCCTCTGAGTACCCCAAGTTTCATAGAGAAAAAGTATATCCTAGTGGTAGTAGATTATGCTACAAGATACCCTGAGCATTGGCTTTGTTCTCCATTGAGACAGAAAAGGTGGCAAATGCTTTGTTAGAGATTTTCAGCAGGGTAGGTTTCCCAAAAGAAATACTGACTGAGGTGCCAATTTCATGTCAGAACTGCTGGCTTGTCTGTGGAAGTACTGTGGGGTGAAGCACTTAAAGACCACCCCATACCATCCCCAGACTAATGGTCTTGTTGAGAGGTTAAACTCTACACTCAAGACCATGCTACAGGAATTTGCAGACCAGTTTAAGAGGGAGTGGGACAAGTATTTGCCCCATCTGTTATTTGCTTTCAGAGAGGTTCCCCAGGAATCCACAGGTTTTTCACCCTTTGAGTTGTTGTATGGGCATAGGGTGAGGGGGACTCTAGATTTAATTCAAGATGAGTGGGAGGGTGAGTGTGAATCTCACTAGGAGTCTGTTGTGGCATATGTCCTAAATCTCAGGACAAGGCTCAGGGAACTCAGCGGCTTGGCCCAGGAGAACCTGGAAGAAGCCCAACAGCAGGGAAAGGTCTGGTTTGACAGGAATGCTCGAGCTATAGAGAGTATGCTGTAGGGCAGGAGCTGATGGTTCTCATTCCTGTCAGACACAACAAGCTGCAGGCAGCCTGGGAGGGACCCTACAAAGTGGTAAGGAAGGTCACTGATGTTAACTACATGGTACTGCTAGGCAGGAGCAAAAATTGTGCCATGTTAACATGATAAAACTTTACCATGATAGGGAGGCCTTTGTGCTGAGTATTTGCAGTGGATTGCAGGATTCATCGGAGGGAGATCTGGTGACTGAACTCAGTGAGGCTCGGATTGACACCTCAGTGGAAGGGGTAGCAATGTCCCAGCAGCTACCTCCTACCCAGGTTCGCAAATCTCAAGCAGTGCTACAGGAGTTTGGGGACATGATCACTAGGAAACCAGGGTGCACCCACATGGTGCATCACCAGGTGTATACAGGACCCCAGAGGCCTATTGGGCAGGCCCCTTACAAAGTGCCTGAGAGAGTCAAACAGACTCTGAGGAAGAAGATACAGGAAATGTTGGAACTAGGGGTAATTAAAAAGTCCAACAGTCCCTGGGCCTCCCCACTGATGCTGGTACCAAAGAAGGATGGCAGCACCAGGTTCTGTGTGGACTACAGGAAATGAAATAGTAACACAGAGTCAGATGCTTACCCCATGCCTAAGACAGATGAAGCTCTAGAGCAGCTCAGTGGGGCTAAGTATCTTAACACCACTGATCTTACCAAGGGCTACTGGCAGGTGCCCTTGACTCCCAGTGCTAGAGAGAGGTCAGCCTTTGTGACTCTTTGGCTTGTATGAGTTCACAAAGATGCCCTTTGGGATGAAAAATGCCCCAGCAACTTTCCAAAGGCTGGTAGATCATATCCTAGCAGGAGCAGGAGATTTTGCCCTTGCTTACCTACATGATATTGCCATCTACAGCCATTCCTGGCAAGAGCACCTTCAGCATGTCAGGGAGGTGCTGGGCAGACTACAGAGGGCAAGGTTGACCATTAAGCCCAGCAAATGTCAGGTGGGTATGGCGGAGTTCTCCTACTTGGGACATAGAATGGGGACTGGTGAGATCAGGCTAGAACCTGCCACAGTGAAAGCCATTTGGGTATGGCCTGTACCTGTTACCAAAAAGCAGGTGAGGGCATTTTTAGGGACAGCAGTGTACTACAGAAAGTTTGTCCCCAGTTATAATACCATAGCTGCTCCCCTCACAGACGTTACAAGGGAAAACAGGCCAGATAAGGTAGTGTGGACCACAACATGTGAGCAGGCATTCCAGAAGCTTAAAGAAGCTTTGGGAGGACCCCCTCTGTTAGCCAGTCCAGATTACAGCAAAGAATTTGTGGTGCAGGTGGATGCTTCAAACCATGGGGTGGGGGCTGTACTTGGCCAGATTTCGTCAAAGGGAGAAGAGCACCCAGTGGTTTATCTTAATTGTAGGCTCCAACCCAGGGTGGAATGCTATGCAGCTGTAGAAAAGGAATGCCTAGCCATAGTGTGGGCACTACAGAAACTTTGGCCTTATCTGTATGGAAGTAAATTCACTGTAGTTACAGATCGCAATACCCTAACATGGTTACATCGAGCCAGCCAGCAAAATATCAAGTTACCAAGATGGAGCATAGGGTTGCAAGCATATATGTCAGTGCAGCACCGCAGTGGAGTTAGCAATGCCAACACACATGGGCTCTCAAGACAGGGAATGGGGTAAGGTATACCCAAACAGACTCAACCCCCTCAAGCAACGTTTCTCAAGGGTCACTTGAAAAACTAGCTTGAGTTCTGGGGGAGGGATGCGATAAACTGAGAGGCTACCAGCCAAGTTAGATAGAATTTTGTAAATAATTATATGTCATTGTAAATATTAATATGATCCACTGGCTTGTTTCACAAATGTAAGAAAACTATGTTATGTGCTGAGCTTCAAAAATGTAACCACAGTGCACCCAGCTGGAAGAAATCAGAAATGTGTATAAACTCTATGCCTTGTAATGTATGTTTCATGGTAGCAATTGGGACATACAGAGTTAACCTGCAAACTCTGAGAAAATAAGTAAATAATTTTATGACTGTGTGTGATCCAAGCTACGAGACAGAATGTTTGGGCTAGGAGTATGTTTCTCTTGTCTTAAGACAGAGATAATTATTAGGTTTCACATGTAGAGTCTTTTTATTGCTCTGTGACTTCCTGGCAGCTGCAGATCACAGAGAAATGTTAACTTTTAAGTTTCTCTTAGCCTGGGAACTAAATCAGAGGTGATAAGAATGATGTAATCTGAGATCATTCAACAGTAATATGCACTATCAATTTAAGAACCACCTCAGAAAGAGAGAGAGAGTGCATTTTGTATTTTGTTCTGAAGCTGACAACAACTCACCAGCACTTGCTTTACTCTGTAAGTAAGACCTAGATCTTAGTATTTCTCTTAGAGACAGCTAGGAATATAGCCAGATTAGTCTAGCTGTTTTCTATATTTATGTAGCTTTCTCCATTTCCACTTTTACTGAAAAAAAAAAATTCTAAGCTTGCTTCCCCCCTTTCCTGTGGCAGGTCTTGTCTAGATACGGATTTGCTGTGTCCAGGACTGTTTGCGAGCTCCTAAGCCCCCCCCCCCAACTTAACAGGGGTTAAACTATTCCTGGCGCCATAAAGTCTGTTCTTCAAAATTTCCCTTGCAACTAGACAGCTTTTTAGTTTTAGCACTTAAATCTGTTTCTTTCCGCTCAGCACTTGTTCAGAACTCATTGTAAGCACTAAATAAGTTACAAATTACTAAAGCACTCAACTTTCCTCACTTGTCTAGAGGACAACAGTTTTTAGTACTTAATAAATAGACACCTATTCAGGCATGTCTAAAGGTCAGCTCCCAGTGTTTTCTCCTGTCCACCTGATGAATCTTGGCATCTTGGGACAATGCAGCAATTGCCTCATGTACACAGACAGCCCTCTCCTCCTACCACCCAACACTATGACCTGTGAGAGATGCACTTGTATAGCCAAACTGGAAGCAAAGCTCTCTTCACCGAAGACTGGACTATACAGTCAAGAGAAGAAGGTAAACACTTGCACAGCACCACACTCATCACATAGTCCCTCAAAACCTACACCACCAAAACACACACACAGAAGCACAAAACACACACCTACATTCACAGAGGCTCTCAGTACAAATCTGCCCAAACAACAGAGACCTCCAAAGCAGAAATGCAAGCAACCTCCACCCCCCAACACAACCTAAATGACACATAGCCCACATACTCAGTGTGCCACTCAACTACAGCCCATAAGGCATAACGTACCCAACACTCATAGGTGACTCTATAGTCAGGCACACTGATGTTCCACTCACCAGGCTAAACAAGGAAAAGGTTACTGTAGGTGCCAGGATCTGCCACATAATGCACGCACTCAGGTCACTCCACAACAAGTACAAATATGACTCTGTCATTGTCCATGGTGGTGTGAATGACCTCAGACATACCTCCCTGGACTACATGAAAAGAGACATGGAGGAGCTCTCTGATCTTGTAGCCCAGGCAGGTATGACCCTAGCCCCGAGTAGCATCCTGCCATCACCAAGAATGATACCACCATACAAGGACAACAATTGGCTAAGCTTCTGGTGTCATTCTAAGGGAATCCAGTATCTGTCTGCCTGGGATGACATGATCGACACACCACGCTGCTTTGCCAGAGATGGCCTGCAGCTGTCACCCATGGGATTCCAGATACTGGCAAAGGCTCTTGCCACCCCTATAGTGCCTTTTTTAGGCAAGGTTCAAATGACAAATTCACCACTGTAACAGGTACAAGCAAGCAAAATCTGAGGGTAATGCTGCTCAATGCTAGAAGTCTAAACTTCAAAATGCACTCACTCGAGGCACTCCTTAAAATGGAGAACATTGACATCTGTGCAGTGACAGAGACCTGGTTCAAAGCTCTAAAGAGCACCCCTGTTACCAGGCTATAATTCATACCACACCTTTCGGCCACCAAACACGGACTGAAACACTAAAGGTGGAGGCGTGTCCATATTCATTAAGGATAGCCACACCTCCAAGCTAGTTGCTCAGCATAATGCATCCGAGATTATCCAAGTTCAACTAACTCTGGGCAAAACCGCAATCCGGATTGTAGCTTGCTACAGACCCCCCACCATACCCCAGGATTCCCACTCTTTTCTTGATACACTGGAAAACATTAAGGGTACAACCCAACACTCTAATAATGGGCGATTTCAACTACCCTACCATTAACTGGGAAAACTACTCATGTACCAACTCTTTTGCTCAACTTTTCTGGAAATCATCAATTCCAACACCTTGGATCAACTTATCCACATCCCCACCAGGGGCAGCAATATCCTAGACCTGGTCTTCACCAACATACACCAGAGGTCAGCTCCTTGTTGGTCAGATCCGACCACAAGCTAATTAACTTAGACATTCACATCCCGCTCCCACCCCCCATTAGGAAAACAACCGTAAAAAATTTCTCCAAAGCGAACTTCACGCTTCGTAAGACAGAAGTGGCAAACTTCATGATACCCATGCAGATGGACAACAGAGGTACGACTGCTGAATCCTACGCAAATGCACTTTAGAAGCACTTACATAAGTGCATGGATCGTGCTAGCCCTAACAGAACCAAGATGCTATCCTCCAAAAAAAGGAAGCCAATCTGGTGGTCTTCTGCCATAAACAGACTCTA
Source organism: Protopterus annectens (assembly GCF_019279795.1). Taxonomy (NCBI): domain Eukaryota; kingdom Metazoa; phylum Chordata; order Ceratodontiformes; family Protopteridae; genus Protopterus; species Protopterus annectens. The sequence goes on along the minus strand of NC_056731.1, from coordinate 1,716,545,383 downwards.
CAACAGAAAAAAAGAAACTGTTGCAAAAAAAAGAGTAAAATCCCATGATTGGAGGAACTCCCTGGTCAGCCTCAGTAAGAGGCTGAGATCCTTCATAAAATCCTCCAAAGCTAGTTATGAAAACAAAATAGTCACTGATTCTAAAGACAACCACAAAGCATTCTATAGCTATGTCAAGAATCTCAATGGCAACACTCAGATCACACAGAACCAACTGATATTGCCAACATCCTGGCAGCTAGGTTCAGTGCTAACTTTACCCCCTCCTCACCCCCTAAAGGGCCCATCTTTATACCGGAAGAATGCAAAGTTCCTGTAATCACGCTTGCACAGGTAAAAACCTCACTCTCCAAAGCCAAGAACACAGCATCCATGGGACCTGACAACATCCCAGGCTGCCTTCTACATGAACTACAGAATGAACTGGCACCCCACCTAAGTACCATGTTCGATCATAGCCTCACCTCAGGCTTTGTGCCCATTGAATGGCACACTGCAACGGTTATCCCACTCCACAAAGGGGGGGCCACCACAGACCCTGGGAACTACTGCCCCAATAGCCTGATGAGCCTGGTCTGCAAGGCCATGGAACGTGTCCTCATGGAACTCATAAACAAAGACACTGGAGATCTCCAAACTCTGGACCCCACACAGTTCAGGTTTGTAAAAGACAGATCATGTCTCCTAAACCTGATAGACTTCTTTGAAGTAGTCAACAAAGCCATAGATGAGGGTAAGGTGGTTCACACGGCCTATCTAAATCTCGCCAAGGCGTTCAACACCATCCCCTACTCTGGAATTATAGATAAACTCACTAAACTAGATACAGCAGACTCCAAATCAGACTTCAGACCAGTAACAAGTGGAGTACCACAGGGTTCAGTCCTGGGTCCTCTCCTGTTTGGTATCTACTTCTCTGAAGTACAGGCCAACACAGAAGGTCTTTGGCTAAATAAATTCGCAGATGACTGCAAACTAGGAGCCATAATCGAAACTCCTAACGATGTGGACATCCTACAAAAGGGCCTCATTGAGACAGATGCCTGGTGTCAAAGCCATGGTCTCAAGCTCAATGCCAAAAAGTGCATTGTCATCCCCTTTGGTAAAAACTCTGTACCCATGAACTACCACATAGGCGGTAGTCTACTTAACACCAAAAGTGTGATAAGAGACCTTGGGACACAGGTGGACAGTAGTCTCTCCTTTGATAATCACATCGCCACAGTAGTCAGGAAATCCTTCTACTTGGCACACCTCATCATAAAAGGTTTCTCATCCAGAAAAAAAGAGGTCATTGTTCCCCTCTACTCATCACTAATTAGACCCATTATAGAATACAATGCCCCTTTTGGTATGTACCTCAAAAGACATCTACAACAACTGGAAAGGCCGCAAAAATACCTCTCAAAGAGGATTAATGGCCTCAAACAGATGCCTTACACAGACAGTCTCAAAAAACTCCAGCTTTACTTCGTCACATATCGCCTACTCAGAGGCGATCTCTCCCTAACATACAAAGCTATGTCAAACCCAGAGCTGTTGGACATGCTCCACTTAAAGAAATCCCAATCCCTCCGAGCTACACGCTCTAGGGACCTAAACCTTGAGACCACAATAAACAGAACATGCTAGAGTGATAGATTCCTGTCCCAGAGATTTCCCACACTCTGGAACAGACTACCTATGTCAAGCAGAGCTCCTCATTAGCGACTGGATGGGTAATAGGAAATTCACCCCCGGGATCACCTCTGGGGCTCTGCTTGACAGGGGCACAGGAAAATAATTTTCTTGGGTGGCGAAAGCCAGGGTACCTTTTTGGCTAGGCTTGTATAGGCACTAGGGCCACTAGCCTAGTACCTACCTATGAACCTATGTCAGGCTGTCCTACAATGTTGTTTTAAATATTTCCTGTGGTTTCTGAACTCTCTATTGTCACTGCGTTGAGTTAATGAGTATTGTCTTGTGTTTTTATTATTATTAAATATTTTAAACCTTTTAACTATGGCTGTTTTGTGTAGAGATAATTTAAGCTCTTAGCTTACTTGCATGTATTTGGTGATATTGTACAAGCCACTCCAATAGCCTTGCTGTTCGTCACACTTACCATTTGGATAATAACAACATTACACAGTAGAAGTGGACACCCTTTGGTAAGGGCCTTTTACAGTATCTGATAAGAGTAGTTGGTGGCAGTGATTACTACTTTATAGCCTGGGCAGAAGGGGGCATAGCTAGTGAACCTGTGCCAGCCTTCCCCAGGAGTGTCTGTGTGTTTGTATATAAATCAAATCTCAAAATGTGTGTTGTCAGGGACATGAAGCACTGGTTGGACAGAGATGGTATGGATGATTTGGCTTGACTACTTGGCTGAGATCTGCCAGTGGGGAGTCTAATTGGGGATCTGGAGAGAAAGGGAGAAAGCAGTCCCAGACTGACTGTGATCTCTGTGTGCTCTTAAAGGAAATTGTACTTTAGTGTGTGTGTGTGTGTGTGTGTGTGTGTGTGTGTGTGTGTGTGTGTGTGTGTGTGTGTGTGTGTGTGTGTGTGTGTATGTACTTGTCATCCTCCCAATGCGCACATCCCTCAATGGTGTTAGTGGTGAGGATTGAGGCTCCTTGACTACTGGGCCAGTGCACAGACATTGCAGGGCCATCCATGCTGCAAATTTTTTGCATCTTCCCTCCAGATTGTTTGTCCTAATCCCTCCACCGGTGGAATCAGCAAGAGATGCTCTCCTTCACGACTGGCCCCCACTCTCCTCTACGCATATCCCCCCAACCCCCTCAATCCCCAAATTTCTTCCTGATTGAAGAGCAAAGTCATCTTAATTGCTCCTGAGAGATTTGGTTCCCCTTTCTTTGGCCTCATCTAGTTTACCCTCCATGGATTTTGTATCCAATTCTACACCTCCTGTCTCAACTGTCAGACCAACTGTTTGTTTCCTTCACAGAGATTAAATTAGGCAAGTAAGTTACAAAATTAACTTTAGACAGATGGTTGACTGATCATATAACCTTTGTGTATATGGAATTGGGCCCATCCTTACCAAAACATTTGAGAGCCCATTCAACCAGGTCCATGGCATCATCATCAGTATTTTTATCCAGAGCTTCCATGGGCAATATCTGTGCTGTTGCAACTTAGGCTAATCCTCATAGTTTTATTACTCATTACAAATAAGGTCTGGTCTTGAGAGGAAGAGCAGCATTTGGCTTAATGCTCAAGAATATCCTTCCTTAGTGTCTTCCCTGGATTTCAAGTAGCAGGGAGTATGTCCCAATTGTTGAGGAATGAATGAAAATTGACATAATTAGATAAAGAAGTATTGTACTCACCATAACATTCCATCCATGTTGTCCATTTCCATTCTTCCTCAACTCCCCTCCCGCCAGCTCCCTATCTTTACACTAGTATCTTCTGGAAGAGCAACAGGTAAAAAGAGAACCAATGTTCCTGCTATTGAGCTCCAGATACTGGTCTCTTTTACCTAGGTGCTAAAATTTATTTTAAGCCAGCAAACAAGATCTCAGGTATGTTGGGGGATAGAGCATTTAAGTAAGGGGTGAGATCGAGTGTTCTAGTGGCCATAAGCTGTAAAAAAAAAAAACAGCTGAGTTGGATCCGGAGATGGGATCTGAACCCAATTGTTGAGAAAGAATGAAAATTGACAACACAGATGGAACTTTATGGTGAGTACATAACTTCTTTTTTATATACTATATCACATTTGTGTTGCCTGTGATTACTTGAAGAGACCCTGGAGTCCACAAATGATTCAAGTTTTCAAAATGTTTATCAAGGTCATTGTTTCTTTTACCTGGATGACTTTTTTCCTTGAAAAGATGATCCCAAAGAGCTTGTACTTTGATTCTGTTGGATTAAGCTTCCTATGCAAAGTTTGAAGTATCTATGGCTATGGACTGAGTTGCAGCTGCAGTTGAGATTGGGAGGCCTGGATTTCATAACATTTGGTATGTCCTCCAAAACATTTCCTTCCTGACAAAGGGAAGCACTGAAATCATGAAGGAAAGATGTTGGTGCTGAGTGCAGAATGGTTTAGAAACTGTTTTATTTTCCTCATGTGTAGGGTAGCTAAGGGGATCATTAGTACTGAGGATGCCATGTACCCTAGCATCCTACGAAATTTTCTTGCAGTAGTCACTATAAGTTGAGAAAACTGTAGAAGATGAGTGTGATACACCACTGCATTTTCTGTAGGAAGTTAAACTATCACTAGGGTGGGTCTGGTAGACAACCTAGAAAAACTGATTCAATGAAATGGAGATGGGGACAACTTCTCTAGGTTTAAATGAAGCACCAGGTTTTGAAACAGGTTTTTGACAATCAGAGATGTCTGACAATTCTGAAAAAAAAAAGCTTGCAAAAATAAGGCAGTCATCTAAATTAGAAAAATGTGAATGCTTTGCAGTTTGCAAAAAGCAATTATAGACAATTTGTGAATGCTTTTAGAGCCATGGAAAGATCGAAGGGGTACAGTAGAGAACTGAAAATGTAAACCAGAAACAGAAAACCTTACAGATTGTCTAAAATTTCTGCAAATGGGCATAAGGTGATATTGGTTCTTCAGATCCACAAAACAAGAGAGGAATCAGAGCAAAGAGTATGAAGGGTAAGTATTTTGATTTTTGGTCCCCCGATATAAAGGTTCTAGTTCAGGTCTTGAAATTCTCTCAAATCTAGTTTTGGTATTTGAATCCCCTCTTTTTTGTAGAGGTGAAAAATCCTTGAATAAAATGACTCCCTGTGGAGACATGTCAGAAAGGATGGGATGAAAGAAGAGTCTGGTTTTGTGGATGAGAAGCAGCTCTTAGATTTGAAGGAAAGGAGTCCCATTACTATCCACTCTAGATAACATTCAACATCCAAGTGTCTATTGTGATCTATATTCAAAGGGGAAGACAGAAAGAAAGAAAGGCTGACTGCTAGATTTAAAAGATGGCTGGGGGGGGGTAGGAAAAGAAGACAGCCATCCTGCTTGGCATGCTCCTGATTCTAGGCAGCACTCCCATTTTTTTTTTCTTCAAACTGCCTTGCCACTGTGAATGTTGCTTCTGGGGGGGGGGGCAGTGTCTGAAGTACAAGCATCAGATTCCATTACCAATTTAGTTAAGATCTTAAGTCGCAAGAAAAATTCAGAGGGATTGAAACTTACATGTAATTGTGAGCCTCTGTCCAAAGAAAAGCAAGCTATGTGGGGAATCTTTATAAGGAAATTGTCTAACACACACTTCTCTCTTCTTCTGTATGCAAGATACTAGAAATATAACTTTTCTCACAAAAAAAATAAAAATAAAAAATGTCCCCAGTGGGGAACTTAGCTGCTCAAAAGTTTGAACAGGCCAGTGACTGAACCACTGAAGATGTATTTTCAACGGCAAAGTTTTGAGCTTTCATGTCCATGTGTCTGCTTCTAATCTAACACTCCCTCGTGTCTCCCTCAGATATACAGTGCTTTAGAATGAGCCCAAAAGCTTTTGCATGCGGGCCAGATGTCCAATCTTTGGCAGGTATGTTCCATGCGGCTGTATGCTACTATAACCATGATCTAATGATGAATATGTAGCAGTTCACCAGTAGAAAATAAGGCTCTCTCACCTTGGTAAGATCCATTGCCTAAAATACTACTTTGCAGTTCTGAAGATACCATCTTTATACAGAAAAGGAGGTGATTTGGATGATGAAAGCAAAATGGTGCATGATCACACAAGTAAACCATAATAAGCAACACTGGCAGAAATTATAATGCATGATCTTGAAGAAAGAAAGCAGTAGTGGGACAAACATACAAGTATCTCACAGTAAACTGCAGAGTCCACGTGGGTGCCATCTTTAAAAAAGAAAAAAGTACTACTAGTGCATGACTACAACAAGCACAATTTGAATTTACAAGGACACATGCAAAAGCCATGGCAAAATATTATTTCACAGAAAATACTAGTGGGTAATTAGATCACTTTTCCAGAACAGTAACAAGGGTCAATGACATTAATGGAAATCAAGCATTGATGTGACTGGAAAAAAAAAGACATTTCTTAACAGAAATGGGGAGATTAAGCTGGTGGTTAAACTAGGACCTGCTGCTTATTCAATAACTAGGAAATATGCAAACCACCTAGCATATTACGCATGACAATACCCTATATTTCCATGTTCTATGAAACAGAGGCTCTCTACAAACTTTTTCCGGTTTATGCCTGAAATAATCACCCAGGTTCAAACTAAGAATTTCAGTTCACTTTTACTCAGAACCAAATGCTGGCTGCAAGTGCATTGGCCAGAGAAACTTATTCATCCATGATCAATAAAACAGAAAACAATAACATGGTAACACAATCAGGTGCCACTCCTTCAAGAACAACAAAAACATTAGCACGGTTGCTGTACAGTAACAAAATAAAAATACATTTTGTAAACATTTTAACTATTTGAAGTTTAAAACAAGATAAATTAAACTGTAACACAAATTTCTCTTAATTTGTTGCACTTTCTAAAAAAGTGCTCAATATACACTATCTAGCAACAAAGGGAAGGAAGTGGTGATAACAGGGAATTAGTATAGCTTATATTAGCTGATTTATGGCATGATGGGAAGGGCAGCTGCTGGTTTTTAAAGCAGGGGAAAAGAGATATTTTTCTAGGCTGCAAACAACGTATGCAATGTTGTCTCAAGCAACAAGTCCAGTGATACAAAAATCCTTGTCTGTTAAATGGAGTTTGTGTGGAGGGATGCCAAGTGTTAAGAAAAGACATGAAAGTAGACCTGAATGACTGACTATATATCCTTTACCAAAATCACCTGGGAAGGGTTAAGCAGATGATCTTATGAAGAAGGATGTTTATGAGAAATGAGAGCAGTAAGGTGGGACAGTCTGCAATAAGAAGCCAGCCAAATCCGATTAGCATGTTCAATGCTCACACAGAATGCAGCCTGAAGTGCAAAGGAAAAGATTTTGCTTTGCAGTGTTTGCAGATGGTGCTATATGCATACAAACAAAATTATTTATTGCAACACGGCTTTCATTTTTATTTTCAAATGAAATTAACTGAATCTAGTGATGCTACTACAGTAGTGCAAGTTTTTCAACTAAGCAGAGGATTGAATGACACTAGTAACGTAAGACATGCGTACAAGCACTATGAGCTGGGTATTTGGCAGCACTCATCATGTGAAAATGTACTGATAAATACTTGGAATTCCCTGAAGTTGTGAGGTGCAAACATAAGGCAATAACAGCTGCTACACACTAGTAAGCCTTTATTTTTAATGTGTCCATTAATATGTACGGGTTTTCTGATGTTGTAAGATTGTGCTTTAACTGTAGTTCAAAATATGCAGTTTACTGTATATTCCAAAATCATGAACTGGAAAACTAAAAAATATTGTTAAGTAAAGATGTGTACATACAGATATCCTGCACAATGAGTAGTGTTTAGCTTGTGTAATTATTTTATATTTAAATCCTTGCAATAAAATGCTCTACTTGTCTTCAATAAAACATGGTTTTCAATAATTGCCAATTTGCTTCTGTACAACACTACATTTTCATTTATGCTGTCTCTGTCTACCTATGGCTATGTCAAGGAAATATAGAGGAAAGAGATGCAGGTAGTATTGGTGGGGAATATGGAAGTGGGAATAGTGAGAGAAGAATGGACAGAGTCATGGTTATTTTTACTTCATTAATAAACAATTATGTACATAAAGAGAAACTCTAAGCAGCTCAGAGTTTCTGGCAAGTTTATCTAGATGGAGGAAAAAGGTTGGTAATGTCCCCTCCCTACCCCTAGAGGATATCAGTAATGACTTTTTTTGAGTATTGAGGAATGACTACATCAAGACAAGTGACAGTTTCAGTTGGGAAGCATTACAAAAATCATGTTTTTTGGTGAAAATCATATTAACGGGTTTGGCAGAAACTAGTAGTAAACAAATAAAATGCCTTTACATAGCAGGACATTACAAAGTATTGGAGAGTAGGCATCTCTGACAACAAACAAGATACAGTTGTCAGCATCCAGAGTTGAACGAATCTGAGACATATAAATTTGGAGGGACTTTTTTGTGTAGTGGAGATAATAATAGCCAAAGAAAAGTACAGTTTTGTACCTACCATAAATGTAGATGTCCGAACTGGATAGCATCTGCAGTCATAACAACTGGGTTGTCCTGTCGTCAGGCAGCCCTTCAGTCGGCCGGATTCCAAAGTCCGGGTCCGGCTTCGGCTGATGTCGCACTTCACCCGACGTCATCTCTGTTGGTCTTCGGGTATAAAGGCATCAGCCGACGCCATTTTCCTCAGTGTTTCTTGCCCCAGATGCCAGTAGCCCTCTTGGAGGCTAAAATTTGGATAGATGCCAATGTTTTCAAAAAGATAGAGGTAAACACAAAATAAGCATGTATGTACATATATACAAACAAATACACCATAAAAGACTCCCCCCCACCAGCTAGCTATTAGGAGGGTAAAATACCCTAGGAGTACCACAGAGGGGAAGGAGGGTGGGTAATCCTGACTGCAGATGCTATCCAGTTCGGACATCTACATTTATGGTAGGTACAAAACTGTACTATGTCCTTCATGGATGCATCTGCAGTCATAACAACTGGGTAGAATACCATAGCCAACTAGGGGAGGAGGATAAAACTAGATTATGGTGTGTTTAAGATCCCTTGCAGTACAGCAGAGGCAAACCCTGCTCGGGATCTGGAATATAGAGGTAAGTTATAATGCTTGGCAAATGTATGCACGGAGGTCCAAGTAGCCGCCTCAATAATGTCTTTGGTTGCCACTCCTCGTAAGAAGGCTGTGGTAGTGGCTGTTGCCCTTGTAGAATGAGGTCTTATGTTCTGTGGAATTGGTTTTCCATGGAAGGAGTAACAGAATCGTATGCAATTTCCTATCCATTTGGAGATTGTCTGTTTGGAAATAGCTTTTCCTTCCCTTCCTGTTGCATAGGCTACAAAAGTTGGTCAGTCTTTCTGCTATTTTTGTTCTGTCCAAGTAGTAGCGTAGCTGTCTATGTACATCCAAGGTATGCAGTATTCTTTCCCCTCTGTTTTGTGGGTTGGGAAAGAAGGTAGGTAGGTGGATTGCCTGGTTTAAAGACACTCTGGATACCACCTTAGGCATAAATGTAGGATTAGTCCTCATGGACACTCTATCTTGGTGGAAGATTAAGAAGGGTTGCACTGCCATTAAGGCCTGTAGCTCTGAAACCCTCCTTGCTGAAGTAATTGCCAGTAGGAAAGCAGTTTTCCATGACAGGTGTTGTAGGTCTGCTGTTGCTGCTGGTTCAAAGGGTGATAGAGTCAACTTTTCTAGCACAAAGTTTAAGTCCTAAGCTGGCAAAGGTGGTTTCCTTGGAGGTTTTACATTCTTGATTCCTCTGAGGAACTGCCTGAGCAAAGGGTGCGAAAAAACAGGTGGATCAAAGCTGTATTCTGCTGAAATAGCTGATGCATGTATCTTGATGGAGGAGTAGGACAAGCCTGAATGAAGAAGTTCGGCCAGATACTCTAGAATGTTAGGCATATCTATGTTTGACACATCTTTTCCTCTTTCAGTACTCCAAATGACAAACCTTTTCCATTTTCCAGCATAGTTCCTTCTTGTTGAAGGTCTGCGTGCTTCAAGAATAATGTCTTTAACTCTTTGGGAAAGTTCTGGGTTAGCTGTTGCTATGTGATGTTCCATGCAGTCAGTTGCAACGCTTTTAGGTTTGGATGTATGATGCTGTAGTTGTTCTGAGTTAGCATCAAAGGCATCAGGGTATTGGCCACATACTGTTCTGAGACATGCTCCTCAGCAGTGGGTACCAGTGTTGTCTTGGCCAGTTTGGAGCTATCAGGATTATCCTTGGACGCTCTTCCTTGATTTTTAGTAATACTTTGTGTATCAAGGGAAGAGGTGGGAATGCATATGCTGTCAGGCCTTTCCAGCTGAAGGAGAGCGAATCCACTTTCCATGCCAGTGGGTGTAATGTCCTTGTGCAGAATTTTTTGAGCTGGTGATTGAGAGGTGATGCAAATAGATCTATCTGAGGCATTCCCCATTTGTTTGAGATGGTCTTGAAAATGTCCGGGTGCAGTTTCCATTCGTGGGCATCCGATGTGGTTCTGCTTAATATGTCTGCTAGAATATTTTCTTTTCCCGGTACAAAAATTGCCTGTAACTGGATGTTGTAGCTGAGTGCCAGGTTCCACAGCTCCAAAGTCATTCTGCATAGGGGGTATGAATGAGTGCCTCCCTGCTTGTTGATGTACCACATGACTGTGGTATTGTCTGTCCTTATCATCAACTGGCCCTCTTTGAGAAATGGTCTGAACCTTTGGATTGCCAGTTTTACTGCCAGCATTTCTTTTAGGTTGATGTGCAGGTGAAGTTGATCCTGTGTCCACAATCCTTGCACGCATTTGTCCAGCATGTGGGCCCCCATCCTAGGTCTGAAGCGCCTGTTGTGATGGTCTGGCTTGCTTGACATCTGCGAAAGGGTAGGCCTGGGTTTGTCTGGCATGCCTGAGCCCACCATAGGAACTCCTGTTTTAAGCATGGAATTAGTGGGATTTCTGTTTCTAGGCTGTGACTGTGTTGGGACCATAAATTCTTTAGGTACCACTGTAGTTTTCTCATATGTAGTCTGGCAAGTGGGACCAGGATTATGCATGATGCCATGAAGCCCAAGGCCTGCAGTACTTTTCTTGCTGTTAACTTGTTCAGCTTTGTTAGTGCCAAGAAGTAAAGAGGGAGTTCTTTTTGTTTTTCTGCAGTTAGGAATGCCATTTGTTTTACTGTGTCCAATTCCGCGCCCAAGAATGTCCTTGTTTGGGATGGTATCAGCCTTGACTTTTGTAGATTGACTGTGTATCCCAGTGCTTGTAGCAAGTAAATGACCCTTTGTAAATCTGTTGTCAGCTTGCTTTTGTTGTCCCCTTGTAGCAGGCAGTCGTCCAGGTATGGGTAAATTTGTATTCCCTGTAGTCTGCAATGGGCAATTACTGATGCCAGGCATTTTGTGAATACTCTGGGCAGTAGATAAGCCAAAGGGCAATGCTGAGAATTGATAGTGCTCTGATCCTGCAAGAAATCTGAGGTATCTTCTGCAGATTGGTCGAATGGGGACGTGCAGGTATGCCTCCTTGAGATCTAGAGTTACCAGCCAACACTCCTTGCCCAGCATGGGAAGAAGTTGCTGTAGGGTCAGCATTTTGAATCTTGGGACAATGATGTATGTATTTAAGGCGGACAGGTCGAGAATTGGTCTCCAACTTTTTTCCTTTCTTGGAACTAGGAATAGTCTTGAGTAGAACCCCTTTCCTTGCTCTGCAGTTGGCACTTTTTCCACAGCTCTCATGTTTGCTAACTGCATTATCTGTTGTAGAGCCTCTGTTTTTTGATTTGGAGGTAGATTTGGCATTCCTCTTTTGATTGGTAAAGTGTGGAAGTGGAACCGGTATCCTTGATCTATGGTTTGTAAAATCCACTTGTCTTTTGTTATATAGTGCCAGTTCTTTGAAAATAAGGTTAACTTTCCACCTAGAGGAGCTGCTATTTGTTCCCTGGTAGGCGGATTTAGGATTAAGTCACTGTGGTTGTGTTGATGTAGTGGCAGTGGTTGTGTCTGTGCCTCTGTTGTTACCTTGCCACTGTCGCCCTCTGTAGGCACCTCCTGTGGATTGGTTTCTGCCTCTGGAACGCCTGTTTCTGCCCCTTTGAGATCTTGTGGAGTCAGGAAAGGACCAATTTTTGGCAGGCCAGTTCCTGCTAAACCTTGGGGTTGAACCTGCAAGAAATCTTTAACCGCTTGAACGGATTTTGCCTTTTCTTCCATTTTCTTCATAACCTGCTGGGCAGGTGTACCAAACAAACTTGTCTTATCCATAGGAGCATCTAGTAACTTTGCTTTAGCATGGTCCGTAAAGCTTGCTCCTTTAGCCATGCATGCCTTCTTATCACTGTGCCAGTCATGGCTGATCTAAATGAAGCCTCCAGTGCATCATAGCCACATTTTAAGGAATGGTTACTAACCTGTTGTATGTTATTTACCATTTCTAATACATATTTCTTATCAAGAGATTCATCAGTGGTTATCTTTTTAGTTAACTGATCAAGCATAAACTCTTGGTATTGTATCATGTGAAACTGACAGTTTAAAGCTCTAGCTGAGAGAGTAGCTGAAGTGTAGACCTTTTGCCCCATCTGTCTAATGACCTTGCTTCCCTTTCAGAAGGAATAGGGTTTTTAGCTATGGTCGGGGCTACTGACTTGGGACCCTGGGATATAGTTTCGGGGTCTGCAAGAGGAGCCTTGTAAAGGTGGTGATGAGTGTCTGGCACCCTGTAAAATCTGTCTGGTTTGGCAGGGGCTGGAGGTAAAGAATCTGGAGCGGAGCAGACATCATTGAAAGCATCATCCACCACAGAGAGAACAGGAGGTATAGCTAAGGGCCTGTGTTGTGGAAGGTGCAGAAAGGTCCTAAGTCTTTTCTGGAGTCTGAAAATCCTGTTGCTGCCATTGGAACTGCTCTCGCATGGCATGTAAGGTTTCCCCAAAGGAAAATTCTTCTGGTGGGGAAGCAGCTGGAATGGATTCTTCAGCATCAGAGTCTTCAAAATTAGAGAAAGGAGCCTCTGGCTGGTCAGTTATGTCTGATTCATCGGCTGAATCATCAGATGACACTGGCTCAGGGGCTCTGCCCTAGGTCTCTTCTCTGGGGCTGAGAGGCCCTGTCTGGGTGAGATTGAGATCCTCTAATTAATGAAATTAAATCTTCTGCCAGAGTAAGCATTTGAGAACTAGAGGAGGGCCTGGTTGAAGGGGGTTTAACAGGCACTGTTTTAGTAGTCTTGGCTGCTTTAGCCCTGGCGAAGGCCTTAATGGACATGGCTGCTGGAGGCCTAGCAGCACCACGTGCTGGGGTAGAGACATCCAAGGGAATGGTGTCTGATAAGTCAGTGGCAACCACCGTAGTGGGTATAATTTCTGAGGCCGATTCAAGAATGGTAGCAGGGGCCTCAGTTGTAGAGATAGATTCAGCTGTACTTTGATCAGTTTTCTCGGTTTTGGCCGAAACCGAGACACTCGCGGTTTGCTTAACCATGGTTTCAGCCGAAACCGCGGACCGCGAGTGTCGGTCTTTATCTTTGCGTTTTTTGGCAGATTGGGAAGTCGGAGGATCCGACGGCATAATGTACGCAAAATCAGAACCGAAAAACTGTTCAGCAAACTCCGACCGACGCCTAAGCGTTCGTCGGTTGAAAGAAGCACAGGCCGAACAGGCTGCTACGTCGTGGCCTGGGCCTAAACAAGGCAGACAATAAGAGTGGAAATCTTTATGAGGTATTTGTTTCCCACAGGTTAAACAATTATTAACTTTTTCTGACATCGGCTGAGGCAAGAAAGAGTCCCCAACGGGGTACTTAGCTTTAGAAGTCTTCGAAGTAGTATTCGGTAGAAGTAATCTCTGGATCCGACCGACCGGCACTTGCGAACAGCTTCTGCTTCGGGCGCCACGCGGCAAGAAAGACTGAGGAAAATGGCGTCGGCTGATGCCTTTATACCCGAAGACCAACAGAGATGACGTCAGGTGAAGTGCGACATCAGCCGAAGCCGGACCCGGACTTTGGAATCCGGCCGACTGAAGGGCTGCCTGATGACAGGACAACCCAGTTGTTATGACTGCAGATGCATCCATGAAGGACATCAGCCTTTGTGGAACTCTACTGGAAGGACACAAAAGTCCAGTAAAAGAAAAGTAGCTTGTACATGGAAGACATTATTTTCTGAGGAAACTACACAGTCATTAATACTGTACCATAATCTGAAAACTACTTAGCTCAGTTGTAAAATCAACTCCTTAATTATGTGAAGTGTGAAACATGCCACTGTCAGTAACATTTTGGAAGACTGAACTGGTAAAAGGTTTCAGAAGGGAAGTAAGGGTGCTGTGACCTCATTAAAATAAAAAAAAGAATAAAAACTGAATAATAAGCTATACATTTTTATTAAATTGACACATTTCTCTTAGTTCCCCAAATGTTTTGTATGTCTTCCTTGGGCTAGTAGTTTTCCTGTGGCCTTGTTTGTGATATCCACCGTGGCAAATGCAAGAGTCCTCCCTTGTTTCAGAATCTGTGCAGTGATCAGGATTTCATCTCCAATCTTTGCAGAACTCAAATACCTAAAAAATGAATGATAAAACATAGTAAACTACAGTAAATACAATGACAGCACGTTTTTCAAAATGCTGGTTTTTTCCAATTTACAATAAGCTACAATTTAGGGAAACACATCACACTGTTAAAATAAAAACCAGAAGCAGGCAATTCTTTACACAGTTTCTTGTCCAACACATAGGACTGCACTGCTTTTATTCTTACATGCAAAGGAAACTTAAGATGCAATTTGAGAACTAAAATATGTTTTAGTATGTGACCTAATCAAAGCTTTTGACACAGTACCCCAACTCATGCAAAGCTTACTAAGAGAGGAATAAACTCCTATATCACACAATGGATTGCCAACTGCTCATAGATAGGACATAGGAAGTCAAGATGGGGGAAGCTACTCTCCACCTCCACAAAAGACCAACCACTAGTGTAGTCCCAGGGACTATATTATGCAGTCAAAAAAGCGAAACTGACACAGAATACCTGAAACTACTAAATCTCGAATGTCCAGAACAACAATTGCTGGGCCAGTTATCGGGACTTTGCCATATAGTGTGATCTTGGAGTTGGTATACTTAAGTAGGGGGGATGTGGGGGGTGGGGGTGAAGCCCCCCCCTAATTTATATTGTCTGCCTTTTCTTTTTGGCCCAGCGATTTTTTCCCTGGGAAAAATAATCGCTGTTCTGACCGTTCAAGATATTCTGTGCTCGCTCGTATCGTGATATAGACCCTAGTCCCACAGGGCTCGGTGCTGGGACCATTCCCTTGTTGGCATCTACTTCTCAGAAGTCCACACAAATGTCAGCATTTCATAGCTTTTATTTAGCCCAGCTAATTGCCAAAGAAATATCATCAAGGTCTAATGAGGTAATGATTCCTTTATATTCAGCATTGATCAGGCCAATTATCAAGTACAATGCACTATATGGTCTGTACCTCACTAAATAAATGTTCCTAACCAAAAAGTCAACAGGCCTACACTTCCTGAGCTACGAAGACAGAAGCTCTAGCCCTTCAAATCAGCATCTCACAGACTTTTGAAAGGAGACCTTTGTCTCGATTACATCTCCATTAAAAACTTGCTTGTCCTGGACTGTTTCTCTCCAAGTCCAATATCGCCACCAATACTAGAACTAGGGTCTTGTGCCAGTCATGCTGTGCATATTGTATATTGGAAAAACAGAAAAAAAGTTAAAAAAGCGAACTTACCAACACATTTATGCAATTAAGAGACGAGACAAAACAAATGCCTTATTTAGACACAGCATAAACTGTAAGGATTTTAAAAAATTCCTCTTCTGCATATTGGAAAAGGTAGGTAGACAGAAGAGGGGGGTAATTGGCCCTGTTTTTTTAGAATATAGGGAAACACACTGGCAGGTTTTGTTGAATGCCACAGTTTTGCCTGGTATTAATGACAGGATTTCTCTAAGGAGCTTGCTTCATTTAAAGGCAGACGAGATTAGATAAAAATTATATAAGTGGTTGAACATAGAAGCAATTAAGTTAGTATCTAATATATGTATTATTTATAAATATATTTTTTAACAGATGAAATGTTTATTATATATGTATTTTTTATAGGAGAACTATTCATGTATTATACACAGCTATATATTTTTAAAGAAAGAACATATTAATGTGTTTTTAACTTGAGAGCACTGATTGTGATTAATCACTTGAATTCTATATAAAAAAGGGGGAAGTGTGTAAGGTTTTGTATCTGATGAAGTTCCGTTTGTACTGAGTGTGAATAAAGGGAATGAAAGCGCTTATAACCTTACCCTGCCTGGTGTCTGGTTCTTTTCAAGGAGAAGGTATCCTGTGACATTTTTGTTGGATTATTTAAAAATAAACAAGATAATTGGAACAATATCCACAAATATACATTGGGATTGACTGGTATGGCTCTCCTGGAGAAAAGATGTGTAGCCTGAAGGAGGGTACTGGCATGGCGTGAAGGGTGATAAGGCTCTTGTTTTTCTGCACACAGTTCTTTTGTTCATATGACTCAGTGGCCTTGAATATCTAGATATGTACATGGTATCTTATCCCTCCAGAGACATCTATTTCCCATAGTGTTCCAGTCTCCTGCTCTCATATTACATCCTTTTTGAAATGCTACATCATCTCCCCTAATATTCTTTATATCTTGTGTTTTGGTGGAATATATAAGCAGGCAGTATAATTTTTTACACCCTACCAACAGCCTCTTACCACTATAAGTCTTTTGTACCTGTCCTTCATTTGTTCCTCAATCTTTATTCCTATACCCCTCTTAATAAGATCCCTTTCTTTTGGTCTCCTCCTGTTCCAGCAGAGAAATCCTCCTTCTTACCTTTCTTTACAAAAGTTTTGTGTTCTTTTTTATTCAGGTGCGTTTCCTGTAATTTTCTTAGTTGTGCATTACTACGGTAAATACAGTTCTGTACCTTCTATTACCAAAAAGCATATGTATATTCCACACACTAAGTTAAACTGTAACATTTAAAAAATACATTTATTCTTATATTTTTTTTTGCTCCTGTGTTAGAAACTGTTTCTTCAGTCTGTTTTTAGCACTTTGTGCCCCTTTATATATTTTTTCTGTAGTATTGTCTTGACTGAACCCAATCTATTAAAAGACACAATTCCCTCCCAAAGAAAGAAAGAAAGAAATAAGCAACATATTAACTTTTTACATATTTCTGCAACTTCAGAGCTGATGGTCTTCACAAACAGCTGTTTAAAGTTTTTCCCCAGTGCTCTTTATTATTGTAACTCTGATAGTTGAACAGCAGCTATTATAAAGTACTGATCTAATTATTTTGTTGCCTGCAGCATTTCATTTCTAAAGCTGTCTTTCTACTCTTTGTACTACGAGGAAGCCAGTAAGTATTTCAGACACTGTAACTTTTTTGAAATGTCAAGCTTTACTATCCAAACACAGATCTGACTGGATTTAAAATATTTTCCAGTGTACATTTTACATTTTAGCCATACCAAGCAACATTTGCATTTACAAATTTCCCCCAGTCAAAGTTTCTGGTACATTATTTTGTGTATTTTGCTATTCAATTAACTTTCAGCCAACATACTTAACTTCTTAATTTTTGTATACTTTCATATATCAAGAACATACATTACCAAAACTAATTTTATACCATATTTTCTTCTGATTTTCATCACATAATATAACTATTTTTCTTTTTCATTTATCAGTCGTTTACTTCTATCCACCTCCACTCTAAACTGTCATGGTACCTTTATCAAAAAGAACATAAAGACAGTTTGCAGTCTGAAAACTGGGACTGTATCAGACAGCATGCAGTGTAAGTTCTCCCCATTCAGTTGCATACATATATTTGTAAGTAAATTTTGACATAATGCAACATTGCATTTATATTAAATAAATAGCTATTTATGTTTAGTACATAATGATTTCAATGAGTTTGAGGTGTCATTCTGCATGCAGCTCACATTTTGAGACTATTATATTTTCTGCCACATAAACATTAGTTATCTTAAGAAGTGTCCTCATTTCAGTGATCCTAATGCATTGTTGTTTTTAAGGTGCCTCCTGCCTCTTTTAACTGTTCCATCTCCTTTATTTTACACTCATCCTTCTATTTGGGGAAAGCAGGAAAGGGCTTTCCAGGAAATCTTTCCCTTAAAATGTCCATTGTTTGTTTTTCTACATCTACTGACTGCTTACTTGTGCTTCCCCACCTTCTCCTGTCTCCAGTTGTTTTCTCTTTACCAGTTCATCTAGTGCCTGTTGAGGGTCTACATAGGTTTTTATTCAAACAGACTTGAAAAAGAAGTTGTGTACTTACCGTAATGTTCCATTTGTGTTGTTCATTTTCATTTATCCTTGACATATGGGTTTAGTTCCGACACTGGGACCGACTCAGCCATTAGTACAGCTTGTGCAAGCCAAAAACTCCTGAGCTTCACCTCTACCCATAATGCCTCTAAGTTACCGCAGATTAGAAGGAAATGGCATAGATTAGGAATACTTAAAGACCATACCTGCTTTGCCCTAAATACTACAATAAGTTGAGAATACAAAAGCCATTCCACCAAAAAGTCTTCAAAGGCCAGGGGATGAATGGAGGGGTCAAGGATAAATGAAAATGGACAACACAGATGGAATGTTATGGTAAATACATAATTTATTTATGTTGTCAATTTTCATTCTATTCTTCACATATGGGGCAGAGTCCCCATCTACCTTAGAAGAACTCACAGAAGGATATTCTTGAGACCACTGAAAGAAAGGACCCTCTTTCCTAGTGACCAAATCCAATTTGTAATGAGTAACAAAGGTATGAGAAGCCCAAGTTGCTGCTGCACATGTCATCCACTGAAGTTCTAGATTGGAAAACTGCAGAAGTGGCTACAGACCTTGTAGAATGTGCCTTAACAGACCTTGGCATATCAATTTTCTTTTTATTATAGATGAAGGATATACAGTCCTTGAGCCATCTGGCTAGAGTCAGTGTGCTGACTGGTTTACCAAACCTTGCCCTGGAAAAGTGCAATTGGTCAGACTGTCCTTTGTTCTGTGAAGATAAAAGTGTAATCGTCTTTGAATGTCCAACAAATGTAAGCAGTATTCACCTTTGTTAGAAAAATTTGGAAAGAATACTGGTAAATTAATAGTCTGATTGATATTAGACTCTGACACCACCTTTGGTAGAAAGGTGGGGTTTGTCCATATAAAAAACTCTGTCCTTATCAAAAATCAGATAAGGTGGTCTACATGATAAGGCTTGGAGTTCTTCAATCCTTCTAGCAGAGATTATTACCACCAAAAATAATGTTTTCCAAGACAAGTACTTCAGATCAGTCTGCAGATCATTCAAAGGGAGAATGCACGATGGATTGTAACATTAGCTTAAGATCCCAAGGGGGGGGGGGGGTAGGATCTTTAAAACGGGATTTCAATAGTGTTCCCTTTAAAAATGACTTACAAAGTCTATGAGTGGCCACCCTGGGGGCTGTGGTGATTCTTCCAAACCATTATGGAAATTTGAAATTGCTGCAAGTTGAATTCTGATGGTAGATTGGGAAGCTCCATTATTGAAAAGAGAGGCTAGGAAATCTAATACATTTTCAACAGATGCAGAAAAAGGGTCAGTATCCCTGTTATAAACCCAAATACTAAATTTCTTCCACTTACTAGCATATAGTTTATAGGTGGAAGGCTTACGAGAAGCTAGAAGAATTTAATGTACCAGGGAAGAAAGGTTAATTCACCCGGCAATTAATGGAACTGATGGAACCATGCTATCAGCTTGAGGTTCAGATTGCCTGAATGAACTAGTCTGTCTGGATGTGACAGAAGGTCTGGAGCCAGGTTCAGAGTCCAAGGTCATTGAGTCAGATAAGGCCAATGATAGGGGAACCATACCTGTCGAGGCTAGTAAGGTGCAATGAGGATTAATTTGCTTTTCAGCCTACGTGCTTTCTGTATGAAGTTTAAAATTACAGGAAACATGGAAACGGCATACATTAGTCCGGGAGGCCAAGTGTGGAGAACAGTGTCTCTTGGTGACTTCCCCCGGAGGGGGAATCAGGGCAAAGTAGTTGCTACACTTGTTCAGGGGAGAGGTGAACCGGTCACAGCAACACTGGCCCCACTAACAGAAAATCCTGTCACTTCTGGATTGAGAGACCAGTCATGAGGCTGGAGAATACATCTGCTCAGTTGGTCTGCTATCATACTGGAACTCCCCAGAATGTGCACTGCTATCAGAAAGCGGTTGGAAGAGACAGTCCAGTACCACACTCAAAGTGCTTTTCAACAAAGGGGGTAAGATTTGGTTCCTCCCTTTTTGTTGATGTGCCAAACAACTGACATATTATCTGTTTGAATTGCAACTGTTCCCAGAGGAACAGCTGATTGAAAGGCTTGCAACACTAAAAGCACTCCTCTTAGTTCCAGAACCTTGGTAGGCAAGTTGGCCTCTAAAGGGGAATAAGTGCCTTGGACAGTCTTGCTCAGAAAATGCCCCCCACCATATCTGGGAGGTGTCCGTGGTCACTACAGCCTTGGGTTTTGGAAGGCTAAAGGGGCGGCCCTGTATAATTTATTTGAACTCACCAAGCTAGATCTTTGCTGCAATGACTAGTGATAAAAATTTGTTCTGACATGGGTTGGTATAGCATGGACCATTGAGATGTTATCAGCCATCATAGAAGTCTCATGTGATATCTGGCTAGGGGGACTAGAGTTACTGTCGCTGCCAAAGAACCTAGGACCTGTAAAATTAGGGAAGCAGGAATCTTCTTGCTGTGAATTACCTTTTGACCCTGGGCTACTATATTTTGAAATCTTACTGGTAGAACAGATGCTACAGTACTTCTCATATTCAGCACTGCCCACATAAACTCTAAACTCTGAGTTGGAGACAATTGAGATTTTTTTGCGATTTATAGTTATTCCTAGGTATGCACAGGTGTTGAGAACATAATCCTTAGCCTCTATTAAATCAATGCCTGGTTGGAGTGGTAATAAGCCAGAACATAATCCCTAGCCTCTATTAAATCAATGCCTGGTTGGAGTGGTAATAAGCCAGTCATCCAAATATGGAAATACCCGGAATTCTTGCAGTCTCAAGTGAGCTGCAACTGCTGCCATACATTTGGTGATCATCCTGGGGGCTGTGGTAAGACCAAAGGGCAGCAACCTGAATTGGTAATGACTGACTCCCAGCTGGAAGCAGAGGAACTTCCTGGAGCCCAGAGGAACTTCCTGGAGCCCTTGCTCATTTTTATGTAGTAATACGAATACGAATCCTGAAGATCTAAAGAGCACAAACAGTCATCCTTTCCTAAAAAGGAAAGGACAGACTGTACCGTGACCATCTGGAACTTTGTTTGTCGAAATGATTTTTTCAACACACCGAGATCCAAAATTGGTTTCCAGTCCCGTGTCTTTTTTTTTTTGCATTAAAAAGAATCTTGAGTAAACTCTGGTTCCTGTCTGGTCTGGTGGGACTTCTTGGATGACTATTTTGTCTAGAAGTTTTTGAATTTCTAGAACTGCTGGTTTCCTCTGACTAGGTGGAATATTGGGGATTTTTTTTTTTGTATATGGGGAAAGAAGGGAAAGGAGGATAGAATAACCTCTGGAAATAATCCGTTGCACCCAAGTATCGGTTAAGTTTAGCCAGGTGTTTAGGTGCAAGGATAAGCAACCTCGGACTGCCTCAAGAGGAAGGCAATCAGGCCTCCCTTTAGGAATGCTGATAGGGCTTACTCAAGAAAAAAAAAAAGAACCTCTGGATCGGCAGACCACCTCTGCTGTGTGGACGGTGTCTTCTACTGTTGTTCCCCCCTGACTCCATGCGTGTCCTGGAAAGGCCCTTGGGATTTCTTTTGAACCACATTTTTCCACCATTCCTCTGATTCCTAGAGCAGGATCTTTGGGGAGTGGAAAAATGACCACCCATGGCTGAAGGTCTTACCATCCTTGTCACACCTGGAAAATGTCTCTCTCTAATAGGTGGGCTAAATAGAGACGATCCGTCAAAAGGAGCATTAACGAATGAAGGCTTAAATGGCTTTGCAAAGTCACAAAGCCTTATGGCTATGCCTGGACCCACTCCTCTGGAGATCCCTTTGGCTGCATGCGCAATGAGCCTCATGGACAAGTTCGACACAGACTCCAGAGTGGCCAACTGAGAAGCAACGTTTTCTTGTACTCCCTCAATAACAGCTCCTGCTAGGGTGTCCAATAGCTCCTTCATCAGATCCCTTTGAAGTCTGGTAAAATGTGCTAAAAAGTTCAAGAATCATAGAGCCAAGGTCAAGGAAGCGTAAACCTGCTTGCCAAACCTATTTACTGCCCAACACTTTCTGCTGGGTGGATGGATACAAGAACTCTCCTCTGCAAGATCCTTTTTTGTGGCTGCTGCTACGATCATGCCATCTACTGCTAAACCTTTAGCCCAAAATTGTTAGTCTTCGGGGGCTGATAAAATTTTCTCAGGTCGCTTGGGGACGGGTTCAATGGTGTCAGGTACCTTCCACACCTGCTGGGAGATGTACTGAATTAGCTCATCAGAGGGTGGAATCACCCAAGTAGTAGATGGGTGGGTACAGAAAGCCTGCAAGTAAACTGATTCTTCAAGGAAGGGTTTTGGGACTTGTTTTAAAATTTCTAGGATGTCTCCAAAGGTGACATCAGGGGGTGATCTCAGGGACCCTACCCCTTCATCAAAATCAGTGCCCTCCATGACCAATTCCTGAGGGGAATCTAAGTGCTTCCTCTTGCACTTCTTCTGAGGAACCTCCTCAGGGGACAGTCTGGTGAGGTATCAGAAGATGACAGAATTTGTATCGGAGGTTCCTGCGGTTTCAGTACTCGCTGTGCCTTTGGAGATGCATGATGACTACTGGAATGAGAGGAGGGTATTTGCTCAGAGGAGGAAGGGGCTGATTGAGTGCCTCTCCATGCTTTGAAGTCCGGTCCACCTGAAGAGGGAAGGGAGTCTAGAACTGAGATAGACTCCCTCGGAACCGTGGTCACTCCCTGCTCTGATGAGACCACCCCCAAGGCAGATGCCAGAGCTGATCTGAGCTATGCCGATGCTCCAAGGTGCAGGGACAGCTCCAGAAAAATTGAAGTTGACTCCTGCCCCTAAGAGCCAACAAGGCAGATATGGCTCCGGGAGGTCTCTGGATTGGAAAGAACCAAATAACTCAGGGTAATCACTGGTTCCAAAGGAGAGAGGAATCTCTGGAACCAATGCAACCGGTGCCAGATGACGTGAAGCTGGGAACTCTGAAACCTCAGAGAAGGTCAGATAAGGAG
Source organism: Protopterus annectens (assembly GCF_019279795.1). Taxonomy (NCBI): domain Eukaryota; kingdom Metazoa; phylum Chordata; order Ceratodontiformes; family Protopteridae; genus Protopterus; species Protopterus annectens. The sequence goes on along the minus strand of NC_056731.1, from coordinate 1,716,522,391 downwards.
TAGTTAAATGTGTAAAGTGTGGGTCAGCACCCAAACCTGCAAATGTTAAACCTCTTTCCCACAGAATTTTCTTCACCAGTCTCTCCAAATCCAGTTCTGTAAGGCTTTTGGTGGAACGGACTAACATTACAGATGGCGATGTAGGTCCTTGTAGGAAAACTTCAGGCTGTCCTTTTGTACTGTATCATTACCTGGCCCCAAAGTAGATGGTGCTGATGAACAGCCAGAAGGTACTTTATCTTGTGTCGAGAGTTTCGGCACCAATGTTTTATAGTCAGGACTGGTTGTCTGTACTGGAGATTTTCTCTATACCAAAGATTTAGATCCCAAGTCAATCTGTTCCAACAGCCTTTTAGGAACCAAGGATCTTGGTTTCTTAGGTGTCGGCACTGATAGAGAAGTTGGTACCAACAAACTCCTCTTTTTGCCCTTCCCTACAGAGGAGGAGGAGGAAGAAGGCAAAATAATCTGTCTTACTCTCTTCATGAGCATATATAGCATCTCCAAAGGCAGAAAAAAATCAAGCTTTTCAGAATTAACTTATTTTTCCTCTCTACCAGGACTCTGTGACTAAAGTCATGGCAAATGCACAATCCTCATGTAAGTGGACATGACCCAAACAATGAAAAAAATATAAAACAGAGGCTAAACAAGTAACGCCAGTCGATTAAATCCAAAACTTTTACTTAGTTAGCGCTTTCATGCAGGACACGACCTGCACTTCTTCAGACAAAGTAAAATAAAGCACCTTACATTTTTATATGTGGTTCAAAGTGCTTAGACCAAACCCACCATTAATTGGATAATTAAATTGATTCATCCAATTAAGTCAACAATGCAGCAACCACACAAAAATTGACTTTAAAAAAATATATAACATTCATCAAAAATGTTTGTATAAAATTATTCATATACAAAATCATCACAACCAAACATTACCTAACTCTAATTTCATTATATTATTATAAAATATAATAATGAATTTAAAAATATAAACTTATCAAAATATAAATGAAAATAAATTCATTTTATATTAATTATATCTGTTCTATACTATGTTAAAAATAATACTGTACAAAGCTGAATTTAATTTTCATTTAACACCAAAGCAAACCTTTATGTTGTTGGAAAGAAATATATAATTTTTAACTTTAGATGCATAAAAGTTTTCATGCAAGGGTATAAAACTATCTTACCAAAAGTTTTATATATATACTAACAATATATGCAGAAAAACTGCAAATCAGAGAGGAATCTTGTGGCCACACTTCTGGCATTTTTTAAGCCAGTGGGACCCTTAGACTTTTCAGCCATGATAACAAAATTAAAGTACACACCACAGTCAAACTAAAGAGATATACAGAAGACACATTCAAACAACTATAAGGATGAAGGAAAGAATTTTTTTTTTAGGAAAGGAAGGAGACTATCAACAATGATAGTAAAGGTTCACAAAGTGTATGGAAAGGGGCTATCAGCAATGATAATTGGAGGTACACAAAAGTATATGGAAAGGAGGAAAACCAACAATGAAGGGGTAAAGGAAATGTATAGGACTATAACACAGTAAAGATGAAGAAAGGATATAACAAGACTATGAAGAAAATTTAGAAAAAAGTTTACATAGCTCAAGAGCTATGGCAAACGCGTCTGTCTTCAAAAGCGGCAAACAAGATCTTAAGTAAGAGAGAGAGGGATTTTGGCTTGCACAAGCTGTAGTAATGGGCGAGTTGGTTCCAATGCTGGAACTAAACCCATATGTCATGGACAAAATTAAAATTGACATCATCGGACGTAAAGTTTCACTTCTCTGCAGAGTCTTATGGAAGGAGGAAAAGCATTTCTGCTAGCTTGTGTTTGTAATGAAAAGCCATTATCCACATAAGCCCTTGCTCTTCCAGTCTTTAAGACTGTTCCCTTCCTCTATCAAATAGAAAGGATTTCCTCCTTTAGCTAGTATGTCTGTATTTTAATCAGTTCATGTCTTAGCTGCTTCCACAGTCTCAAATTCTGAAAATTTACTCTGTGCTCTCTATCCAGTGCATATTTTCTGCTCCATTTTTTCTTTCATCACCTTTTTAGTAGTGTACATGCATACTAATTATCTGAATGTATTGTTAAACTGCTGCTATTACCATTTGCTTTCCACCACACTGCTTTCAGTCTCTCTCTGAGTTTTCAGCCGTCAGTCTTCCTTTTACTTCACATTTTTTAATTGTTGACCTTTTGGACAACAAAGACCCTTGTCAACTGTTAACAGAGGTTGCTAACTGAATAGTTTTCAGGGTTTTTCTAATTTAAACTGTTCATTGCCCAGATCTTTATTTTCAGCTGCTTATACTGCTGCTGCCGCCATCTTGGAACTACAATGGGAAACAATAAGTTTTCAAGGCCATAGGGCCTATGAAGAGACAATTCCCTATATGTGTAGACTTGCTTATAGATCTTTGGATTACTTAGCTGTTATTTGTGACATTTATAAAGCCACCTCACGTATCACTTTTGAATTATTTGCAATCTAAAATTTCAACACCCTTTTGCAATAATTACAGTACATAGGAAGTTTTTAAAAAACAGAAAAAAAAATGAGTGCCATAAATGATACTTTAATAGGTATTATTCAAATTATTTATGTTAAGAGCTACAGGCTGACAACACTAAATGCATAAAGCTAGCTGAAAGTACAGAAAACTGCACTGGAGAGTCAGGTGTGCAAACTACTTACATCCTAGAAATCAACTGGCAAGTCAGCAAAATTGATATTGTGCAAGTACAATGAGGACTGCAGTTGTGAAAGTTGTCACATTTCAAAATTCAACAAAATAAAAATGATGGGTGCTCAGCATAGTGCCAGACATGTGAGTAGCAGTTCTGGCTGGACTACTTGAAGGACTAACACCCCCGTGTTAGCTGGTTCAGAGGTTTAGTGAGTAAGTTCTAAAGACCTAATGGTCAACAAGGTGCTTGAAGCCTTGGATACCACAGCAGAACTTGCAGATGCTCATGAAGTCATCCATTCTCTTCTTAAAGGTACAGTTTAATGGGCTGAGTTAAGGTGACAGTTAACATAGGCATGGGAGTTTGAGATATGAATTTGTCACACTTCATGTTATGGTTAGGCTGTCACAGCAAATAACATCCAAATTTTTACCAGGCTACATACCCTACACTTAACACTCTCCTAATGCCTAGCCTTTCTTGAGTATCCATTATCCCCTCTCCTACTGAAAAGTTAGGCAACATACCCTAAAACAAACAAAACTTGAAGAGAGACACCAGAAGAAGGAAAGCAGGCAGGATATGCCTTCCTGGTCAAATTTTTTCATAGACCCAGCTGTATAATGCATACCCACAATTTTTACATTGAATATCTACACCTACATGACTAGTAGGACAGAGTGCCAAACTACATCTTTGTGGATTTTGGTTCTTTGGGATTGCACCTGTAGAAAGTTCAGCACAAAAAGAAGACCTGGGTTTTGACATCATGCTAAACATAACATATTTTCTAAAGGTTATAGTGAAGGGGCCAAGCTGTTGCAGCAGAGATACCACACTGACAACAATTGCAAAAATAGCTACTGAATTGGGAAATACTTTTGTGGAGTGTACACTAGGAAATCTCTGAAAAGATTTGTCATACTTCTTGTGACATTGCCAGCCAACTATGTGGAATTTTGTAAATAATTCTATGTCATTTGTGAATGTTGATATGATTTATACAGAACTGTATGTTATGTACTGAGCTTCAAGAATGTAACCACAGCATACCCTGCTGGAACATAGAAGATTAACTAACAAAACTTCAAGAAAACAAGTTTGAAATTAAGTGCTTTATGATTGTGCTATAAAACGAAGTTATGTACTCACCATAATAGTCCACGTGAATTGTTTATCTCACCTTTATTCTCACTGATGGGTTCGGAGCTGATCACACAGCTGAAAGCAAAGCTCAAGGTTTGCCAGTAGCTCAAGACCAAGCCCCTTATCCCATGATTCACTGCTGGAATCACCTCAGATCTTGTTTGCTGCATGTATATATACCCCTGTAAGGGGAGCACTCCCCAAGAAGGAAGAAGTATAGCCTGCTACAGACCACCCTCCCAAACCCAGGAACCCCACTCGGCCTTCCTGAGAACACTGGAAAATATGAAGGTCTCTCCAAACACCATTATATTGGGCGACTTCAACTACCCAAACATAGACTGGGGGCATTACTCTAGCTCCAACACCCTAGCCCAAAGGTTCCTAGAATTTATAAACTCAAATGCTATGGAACAACTTGTTACCACTCCCACAAGAGGGGAAAACATACTGGACCTGATCATCACCAACATGGGGACTCTATGCTCCAGACCTGAAGTGTATCCCTTACTGGTAAGATCAGACCATAAACTAATCTCACTGGATATTCACATCCCAACCCCACCTCCTGCCCAGAAAACCACAGTGAAAAACTTCTCTAAAGCAAATTTCACACTCCTCAAAACCGAGGTGGAATCCTTCAAAGCCCCCGGGCCTGTGGAAAATACGGCCCAGACCGCAGAATCCTTTATAAATGCATTCTATGAAAACCTTCAGGAATGAATGGATCATGCAATCCCAAATAAAACCAAGACCCAATCCTCCAAAGGCAGACGTCCTGTCTGGTGGACCCCAGCCATAAACAAACTATACAATAGAAGGAGGAAGCTACTACATGATAGAGCAAAATACCAAAAAGGGAAGGCATCTCTGATCAGTATTAGCAAAAAAACTACGGGCACTCATAAAATCGTCTAAGGCCAGCTTCGAGAGAAAAATTGCACAGGACACTTAGGATAATCACAAGGCTTTCTTTAGTTATGTTAGTAACCTGGGTGGGAATTCCCAGATATGCTCAGAATTAGTCCAAAATGACAAAAAATACACCGAACCCACAGACATTGCCAACATCCTAGCTGACAGGTTCAGCGCAAACTTCTCCCCCCCCTCCCCACCAAAAGGGCAAATATCTATCCCAGCAGAGTGCTGCCCCCCTGACATCTCAGATGCTCAGGTAAGAGCCGCCCTTTCCAAAGCAAAAAACACAGCATCAATGGGACCAGACGGTGTCCCTGGCTGCGTCCTACATGAACTCCAAGAAGAGCTACACCCAAACATAAAACTACTGTTCAATCTCAGCCTTACTACAGGATATGTATCCAAAGAGTGGCGTACAGCAACAGTGGTCCCTCTCCACAAAGGTGGTGCCTCAACGGATCCTGGAAACTATCGCCCCATAAGCCTGACTAGCTTGGTCTGCAAAGGTATGGAAAGGATCATCATGGACCTCATAAATAAAGATATTGGGGACCTACAGACACTGGATCCTACCCAGTTCGGCTTTTTTAATGGCAGATCCTGCCTCTTAAACCTGGTCGATTTCTTTGAAACAGTCACCAAGGCCATTGACGAGGGGAAGATGGTCCACACAGCCTACCTGGACCTCGCAAAAGCCTTCGATACAATACCCCACTCGGGCATTATAGATAAGCTCACCAGCTTAAATATAAACCCCTATCTCACTAGATGGGTTGCAAACTGGCTCAAGGACAGAACCCACATGGTTAGAATTGCTGGAGCCATGTCAGACTCCAAACCAGTTACAAGTGGTGTCCCACTAGGCTCAGTCCTGGGACCTCTCTTGTTCGGTATATATTTCTCGGAGGTACAGGCCAACACGGAAGGACTGTGGCTGACCAAGTTCGCAAATGACTGCAAACTGGGCGCCATAATCGACTCTCCAGCCGACACAAGCATCTTCCAAAAGGGCCTCATAGAAACAGGCAACTGTTGCCAGAGCCATGGCCTCGAGCTAAATGCCAAAATGTGTATAGTCATCCCCTTTGGCAAAAACAAAGTGCCCACAAATTACCACATAGGTGGTAATCCATTAAGTACAGAAGAAGTAATTAGGGACCTGGGGACCCAAGTTGATAGCAATCTCTCATTTGACAACCATGTGGCCAAAGTGGTTAGAAGAACATTTTATATAGCCCACCTAATCATGAAGGGATTCACATCTAGATCAGGGGAGGTCATCGTGCCTCTTTACTCATCCCTTATCAGGCCCATAACTGAGTACAATGCCCCTTTTGGGATGTACCTTACCAGACACCTGCAGCAACTGGAAAGACCCCAAAAGTACCTCACCAAGAGGATCAAAGGGCTCAAACAGATGCCATATGCTGCCTGGTTAAAGAAACTCCAGCTCTACTCAGTGGCATACCGCCTGCTCAGAGGCGATCTGTGCCTGATGTATAAAGCCATGTCCAATCCGGAATTAATGGACATGCTGCACCTCAGGAAATCCAAATCCCATCGAGCTACACACTCGAGAGACTTGAACCTCAGCACTGAAATAAATAGGACATGCTGGAGGGACAGATTCATAGCCCAGAGGCTCCCTTCACTCTGGAATAAAATCCCAGTCCAGGTTAGGCAGAGTCCCTCATTGACTCTCTTCAAGAGGAATCTTGATGAGTGGATGGGAGATCGTAGGTTTACCCCGGGTATCACTTCTGTGTCACTGTTAGACAGAGACACAGTAAACTAACCTCGAAAAAGGGCATAGCAAAATTAATTTAAAATGGGTGCCGAAAGCCAAACACACTCTGGCTAGGCTTATAAATGCCCTAGGGCAGATAGCCTAGTATGAACCTATGAACCTATGAATAAGGGATTTTGACAGGAGGTCTCATGTGAAAAACACCTTTGAGAAAAACCTTAGATAACTTATGGGCCATAATATTTAACCCATCGAATCCAAGGTGGAAATTTGATATGGCGGCTAACTGAACCCGAACTGTGGCAGCTGCTACTCCTTCCTTAAAAATCATTGTCAAAAACTCTAAAATGGATGACAAAGGAGCTCGGAAAGGGTCAATTGTTTGTATACTGGCCCAAATGGAGAACCTTTTCCACTTACTGCGATATAGTTTTTTGGTGGATGGCTTATGAGAAGACAATAGAATTTGTCTTGTGTCATCTTAGAGTGAATGAAGCCTGGCTATTTGGGGAAGTGGAACAGCCAAGCAATCAGTTTTAGAGACTGCAATGAAGGATGGAGGTCCCCTGACGGGTGTGTCGACCAAATGAACTGTCGACCATATGAACTGTCGACCATGACACTGGTACTTTTGTATTATGCTTATTTTGTTCTTTTGTAATAATTGTTTACTTCGTGTATTTGGAGCTTTTCTCCCCGGGCCTCTACTGAAAACGGATATATGTCCAGTAAGACTAGCCCGGTCAACAAATGTAAAATAAATAAAATAAAAAAAAAAAAATATATATATATATATATATATATATATACTATCAAGAAAGATATATATATATATATATATACTATCCTATCAAGAAAGTCAAAAAAAAAAGTTTTTAAACTTGCAAATAAATTAATCTATCGATTAATATTGGTCCGAGCTATCTGGAACATCGAGATCTGTGCCGCGGCAAACTAGATCGGAGGTAATTCCAGCAGTGCATCATGGGATAAGGGGCTTGGTCTCGAGCTACTGGCAAACCTTGAGCTTTGCTATCGGCCGCGTCGAAGCTGAGGATCGGCTCCGAACCCATCAGTGAGAATAAACGGTGAGATTTAACAACTTCACATAAGTTAGTTTCAATGCAGAAGCAGACATAATGTCTAGAGCTATAAGTTTTTCTATTGTCTTGAAAGAAAAGTAATTACAGAGTTTAAAATGTAAAGTGCTTTATGACTTTCTAGCAGCTACACAGTTCTAAGCAAACATCTGAGAGAGATGTATTTTTAAGACAGAGATGTTAAAATTCTTTTAAGTTTCTGTTTAGCTTGGGAACTGAAGTCGGGTGACCAAGAGTGATGTTACCCAAGTTAACCCAGCAGTAAAATGTGATATTAATTTAAGAACTCTCTCAGACAGAGAGACTGTGCATTTTGTATTTTGTCTTGGACATAGCAAGAACATCCTCTCATCATCATCGTCTGCACTTGCTGTCTGTACGTAAGATTCAGGGCACAGTATCTCTCTTAGATATAGCTAGGAATATAGTAAAGATTAGTTTAGATGTTTTCTGTATTTATTTGAGACTGTCCTGCAATGTTATCTTAAAATATTTCCTGTGATTTTGAACTCTGAAGTAGCTGTGTTTGTTTTCTGAGTATTGTCTTGTTCTTTTATTATTTATTCTTAAATATATTTAAACCTATCTTTGTGGCTGATATTTGTGAGACATAGGCCACTCCTAAACAGCCTTGCTCTTGGTTAAAACTACCATTTGGATAATAGTAACATTACAGAGTAGGATTGGACACCCTTTGTAAGGGCCTTATAGTAGCGGACATGCAAGGGTGGCTGGTGGCAGCTGGTAATACCTTACAGTCTGGGCAGAAGGAGGCATAGTTAGTAAACCTGTGCCAGCATTTTCCAGGCACATGTATGTGCTTTTGTATATAAATCAAATCTCAAAGTGTGTGTGTCAGTTACTTGGGTAGGGACATAAAGCACTGGGTGGACAGAGAGGGTGCTGGAGGTTTGGTTTGGCCACTTGGCTGAGCTCTCAACCCTACAGCTGTGCCAGTGGGGAGTCTTATTGGGGATTGGGAGAAACCAGCCCCAGACTGACTGTGATCTCTGTATGCTCTTAAGGGAAATTGCACTTTACTGTGTGTGTACTTGTCATCCTCCCATTGTTTACATCCCTCAGTGTTGCCAGTGGAGAGGATTGAGGCTCCTCGATTACTGGGCCAGTGCAGGGGCATCACACTTCTCATAACAAATACAATGCAGTTTGAAAGCCATCTCAAGAAGCACTGCAATAAACATCTTGCTTTCAGGAAATAAAAATAACTGAACAGTGTTGTCTGAAATGTCTGGCGCTCCATACACAGTATCTGAACTATCTATGAATGCTTACACTATGATGAAACCATTCTGCTTAATTTAAATTCTGGGAAAAATAAAGGGATATGAATACACAAGCTAATGATGGATGGACTAGCAATCTTTAGCATGAAAAGAATTAGTATACAGGCACATGCTTACAAAATACCAAATACACAGGAGAAGCCAACAAAGCACAGTAATCCTCCTACTTGAAGTGAGAGTTACTATTAAATTAGTCTTAAGGTATTAACCACTGGATATGATGCAGGTTTAAAGATATATGTATTACATTTTTCAAACAAAGTGAATGTCTTCAGGAGACAAATACATATATGAATAGATATCTGAGCAGAAAAGCCCTTTTCGTAAAAGCTCTGCAGGTCTTTATGGATGCTACAGGAGTACAATTCTGGCCTAAATGGAATTTGGTAGTGGTACCAAGAGCATTGTAAAAGATAAGTGACTAAATATAGACTTGAATTTTTTTTTGAATGTTGCATAACTTCAGACCATAGAAGAAGTGAACAGATCCATGCCTCTGAAAAAGTTAAGATGGAAAAAAATGGTTCCGTTTATCCCCATAATTTCGCTGTTTGGATAATTTCTGAAAAGCCTTTAAAATCATGACTATTATTCATGAGCAGTTTGAAGGCTATTACTGTACCATCAGCTTGACCGAATGTGGGCTGGGATGTGCAAATTCTGATGAAGGATCAAAAAGCTGTTTGAGGTAAGATGTTTAAAAGGCAGAACAAGAACATTATGTTGTAAAAACAAACTCAGGCTCAGGGCTAAAACACAGTTAGAAAAATCTTTTGGACTTCAAATGACTTGCGTTTACTAGGAAACCTGTACATCAAAGGAAAAACCATGCCACATCTCTTGTGGCCCTGAAGAAGCCATCTCATCCCTCAAACAGCCTTATGGTGGGGGAATCAGAAGGAAGTAACTATGGCACTTGGCAATGCTTGGAGGTACAGCCAGATCAGAAAATGGGTAAACCCAGAATATAAAAATCATTCTGGACATTGCTGGACTGTTGGATTGTGGGATTATTTGTGGATAAAAAGCAGCTCCTACTCAGTCTATCCACTAGAATGTGAACTCTCACAAGACAGCTCTTGGTCTGAGTAACTCAAGTCCATAATCCTAATGGCCTCCCTGTACAAGTGTTAGGAATGTGTGCCCCACTGCTTGTTCACACACCATATATATTATGTTACTGCCAAGGCTGACTGCACTGTTACCAAGGCACAAAGTCGTCAGCGGCTTCTTAGACTGTACAATCAAAAGAAATTTAAGTTATGTACTCACTATAAATGGGCATCTGTGCTGTCAATTTTCATTCTTCCTCAACAACTGGGTTACGGATCTGACTTCAGTGGAAGTTCTATACCAGAAAGCAGCCGAGCTGGCCATGGATTAGTTGAATGGGCCTAAGGAGAGGCCTTGCTGAGAATAAATCTAGGAAATGCAATGAACTCTTTCATTTTGTGCAAGTAGAAAAGTAGTTGTCTATGAACATCTAACAAATGCAGCAGATATTCTCCTTTGTTCGAAAATTTTGGAAAGAAGATTTATAAATTAATAGCTTTATTTATATTTGATTCAGAAGCCACTTTTGGTAGAAAAGAAGGGTTTGTTTGTAAGATCATCCTGTCTTTATGAAAGAGAATGCACTCCCTGTGAGCATCCAAGTTAGGGATTTTATGCCCACAGGAAGCACATTTCTTAAAACCTGTCGGCTTATCAGCCATGACAGAAAAAAAGGTCTATACAAGATAAAGAAAAGGAGAGAGTTTTTTTTTTTGACAGATAGGTAAATAATAAATTACCAACAATGGTAATTAAGAATACCCTGTTAAAAAAGGGTAGGAATGAAAGAAATACAAAGAGAGTACTAACAATTGTACTAAAAAAAATATAAATAGTAAGAGGCCTGACACAGAAAACTCAAAAAACTAGAGAGATGTAAGGTTTAAATATATAAATACATAATAAAATGTAAAAGAGAATGAAGAATAGGATATATAAAATTAGACCAATGCATTTACAATTGCCTAGCAGTAAACTAATGCCATCAGAGAGGATGGATGTCCGTGCGTGTTGGCAGCAAATGAGGTATTGGGGATGGACTAGGGCATTGTGGGTCGAGGGAGGAGCTTGAGAGATGGATCCAAAGTCTGTGAAATGTGGCCAAGTCAGATTTGGAACCCAACTGTTGATGAATGAAAAGAGCATCAGATCCAATTTTATCTCCAAGACACAGATGTAAGGTTTCACTTCCATCCTGAATCAGAGACTTTAGGCTCTATGGCTGCCTAAATGGATTCCTTAATCCAAGCAAGATGCATCAGTGCTAACAATAATTATGGGATGAAGATCCAAAAAAAGTTTCCTTGTTAATAAATTTCTAAAATTTGGCCATAAAGACAGCTGTGCCCAGCATGCTATGGAAATATACATTACGGCAACCAAAAACTTTAAATCCTGTTGCCACTCCACACTGATGGTCCACTGAAGCACCATCATGCAAAGATTTATATTGGGGATCATTAAAAAGAAGGCAGCCATAAATCCAGGTGGTCTCGTTCAAAGATGAGTTGGGGTCTTCTTGATTTGAAGATAATCCAGAGAACAATGGACTTCAGGTCCACTCATCTTCATAATGGTAAAATGCTTAGCACATCCTTCTACCTAGGGAACTACCTATAAGTCCAGAGCTGAAAAAGCATCAGTCAGAACTGTGTGCAACTGATAGTGATCCTTGGAGACTGAAGTTGAGTTCTTGCAGTGGATATTACTTTCTTTGCTGTCAGGAGCCAATCATCCAGCATGGCATATACTTAGATTCCTTAAAGTCTCACAGCTACTGCCAAGCACTTCACGAATATTCTGGGCATTGCAATAAGGCTAAATGAGAGGGTCCTGAACTGAAGTTGATAGGCATTTACATAGGTGAGGACATTCCATGCTTCTAACTTCAAAATTTGAGGTGCAGACAGGCATTCTGAAAACTTGCACACAGTCAAGTCTCTTTTTGATAAAGAGTGAAAGTCTCACAGAGTGTCTATGCAAAAAAATTCTTACAGGTGTTAAAGTTGTTTACATCAGCAATGGGATAAAGGTCCTTCCATTTTATGGTACCAAAAAGTAGGGCAAATAAAATTATGAATCCCTGCTGGTCTGCACCTCCTTTTCAGACAGGTCCTTTTCCTTTTCAGTTTTATCAGTTTCTGAGCTGAGCAGCACTGGTCACTGGAAGGCAGCATCCCCTGTAAAAGGGGGTCAATCACAGACAGGAGTAATGCTGTACACTACTGCCAGATCAAGATGTTCTGACTATCACATTCTTGACAGTATATGCCAAGAAGACCAGCACGAAGAAAAATGTGGGAGATGTGGTCACCTTAGGTTATTAGGCTAATCTTTACCAAATGAATGGCTTCATCAAGGAAATCTCAAAGAAAATAAAGAATCTGCATAAGCTAGTTAAGTGCTCTGACAGACAAGGTAGAGGATCGTAGCACTGACTTCCTAGACAGCCAATCTTTGAGTCTATCTGGCGCTGGACACCTACTTCAAAGAAATTGTGTTCCTTTACAAAGTTACAGATACAGAATATAAGGTGAGATCCGTTTTCGGTATCTCTGTGCAGACTTCCCAGTCCTTGGGAGGGGATACGTAAAGGAAAATACTGCCTTCCTGGATAAGTGTGTTAAGTGTCCATGACTGGTAGAAATTACTCAGAAGGGCCTATGTGGTACCCAAACAATCTGATGCAAATTCCACTATGGAAAGAAGATAGCATCTGTGGGCCAAATCTCTGTCTTCTTCTAGCATGCACTTTATCAAATCTCCAAAATATATCATTAGGAACTGAAGAAGGATGCAGGGCTTAATCCAAAATTTAAAAAATGACATCTTCAATCTTAGTTTGAGGCTAAACATGTTTATTATTAAAAACACACTTTATGGACTTCCTAACCAGTGGGGTCTCAGACAAAGAAGAAAATGTCATATTTTAAGTAAGGGCAGGGGCCATAAATGGCTATATTTGAGGAAACAGGACTGGGTTGGGATTACCTGTTGAGACAATGAAAACCTGAATGGAGCTGTACAGCCTGGAGTAGAATTGCATGTCTGTCTGGTGAGAATGAGGGTGGAGTGAAAATGGAAAGCAGACCTTCACAGGAAAAGGCCCACTGCCCTTTTGTTGGGCAATGAAGATGGAAGGCACCTCTTAAAAATGAGGAGGATGAAACCAATTGCATGTCTGTCTGGTGAGAATGAGGGTGGAGTGAAAATGGAAAGCAGAGATCCACTGCCCTTTTGTTGGGCAATGAAGATGGAAGGCACCTCTTAAAAATGAGGAGGATGAAACCACCAATGGCTGACACTCCAAGTATCTAAACAAGGATGATTTCAGTAAAATGAACATCTTTCCCAAAAAGGGAAGTATAAGCAGTTATTTTGCTGCTAGGAAGAGGCTTCAAGAGAAACAAAAGCAGCCTTTGAAAATTCTGCTATATCTGCAAGGGTGTCCACAGAACTACTAAGGCAGGAGTCACCAGACCCATTCTTATAGGTTCATAGGTAGTTAACGAGATATGTGAGTCAGGTGGACATTGACAAGCCTAACCCAATTTCCCAACTGCCCCAAAGCACAGTCTGGTTTAATGACATGCCCAAGGCCACACAGTAGGTAAAGGGACACTAAAGGACTCAAACACTGGAGCACAGGAAGTAGCACATAACCTTAATCATGTGGCTAATTACCAGCCTTGGAAAATACAACCACAGATGCTGTTATCACAAACATACTTGATAAACTATCTACTCTATAAATTCCAAAAAACAGTACTGGACATGGATGGCACAATAAAGGCAGAAGTAGCAGAAAAAAACGTAACCACAGAATAGCGTACAGACTTTATATTTAAGCACTTTCATCCTCAGACTTCTTCAGAGCAATATTCAATATATAAGACACTACTTTTATAGCAAACCCTACCCAATTAATCACTTCATTCATTCAATTAACCTATTAAAAATAGAAATATAAAGATAAATTCCTTAAAATACACTCATAAAATATACTTTTAAAGTTAATTTATAAAAATTATTACAATTTATTTAAATGCAATCTTCTTTCTCTTAACAAGCACTTTATACTAATCATTTCATTGAGCCCTGTTTTTTATCAGCTTCTAGTTTATCTGCCAAAGGGTTTGTCTCTGTTGTAAAAAAAATTCCTAAAGTCCCCTTCCTTTAAATCAAAAGTTCCTTATTCAGTAATGGAAAAAATAATTTTTTTGTACTAGCCACATTCTAAAGTGTGTTTGTTTGTAAAGGGCGTTATTAACATTTTCCTTTTTTATACTGTACACAAAAGTTGTTTTGTAGCCTGGACATGACTGTGGATAGTATAGGTATAAGTAAAACAATTCAAAATAACTGGAAATTTTTAGAAGGTTATGAGTTGTTTAAAGCAGCAGGTTGTTGTTGTGTCTTTTTGGCTTTTCCCGGTTAGGGGTCGCCACAGCGGAACTCCGCTCCTCTACTGATTGGCAGTTGATTTTTACGTGCTGAGTTGCCAGCCCTAATGCACAACCTTCAACGAAGGTACGCCCATTCACGCATGTCTCCACGCAGAAGACGCTCTAGCTGAGAGTCGAACCGGTCAGCGTCTTACTGTGAGGCGACAACACTACCGCAGCACCACAAAACCCAATTTTGTTTACAAAAATAATTGTAACTTAAAAACTTTATTGCAGAAGGACTATACCAGATACACTCCAAAAGCTTTTTATACAAAAAGGACCATGGGCATGTTTAAATGTGGTACTACATAAAACAGACTACAACCTTTACCCAGGATTTCCACATCTCATGCCCCAAACTACTTAAAGTATTACTATTCCAAGCCACCCTTTGCAACATATATTCAATCTCATTCTCACTACCAAAGCCTTTCCATCCAATTTTAAACACTCATTAATACTCCCCCTCTCCAAACTTGCCACTTCACCATAATCAGTGATTACAAGCCAAATCCTGCCTTACAGCTAAAGTTTTTGGAAAGTTAATCTAGTTAGAAATATTGGAATATATTCAAAAGTATGATGTGCTCGCAAACACCAGGCTTCTGTCACATTTACGGTATGCTAACAATATTATATACTTTCACTATCCATATGTCTATAGCATATGAAAAACAGACTTCTCACAGGTGCCATTTTCTTGGATCTTAAATGCACTTTCAAAAGTGCAGACTGCCACTTACTACTTTAACAGCTGGGCAATACTGGTCTTGCTGAAGAAGCAGTTCAGTGGTTCCAAAATTACCTCAACAAAAAGACCTCACAATGCAATCTCAGAGACAGGGTGTACAACAAATGGAATTCTGGACAGACAACTGCTGACATCCCTGCTATCCTCTCTATTTATCAATAATCTACCTTACAACCTACCAAACATCAACTGCACACTGTAAGCCAATGATAATATACTTGCAAGGGCACATTAATTTCTGAATACATTATGCACTTGATTTTGTCAAGATAAGGAACTGGCTGACTTCTAATAATCTAACAGCTAATACCCCAAAGTTTTCTGCCATAATACTAGGAAACCAGAAGAGACGTACAGAAACTCAGTTTCTAAACATTAAGGATCTACAAAAAAACATCCACACCCTTAAAGTGAACTGTAAAGGTACCTGGGTATTATTGTTCGAAAACAAGTTATCCAAGTAGAGCAACAGTTTAACAAAGTTCTGAAGACTGAACATCAAAAAACGTTCTCATTCCACATCTTAAGTGTTATCTACCACTAATCTGTCAAACTCCCAACAAAATATTAATACTCTTCAATCAGAAAAGAAGAAAATACTCATATTCATTCATTTATAAGAGGAAACACCAATGTGATACCATTCAGAAAACCAAATGCTTACCACTTAATGCAAGAGCATATTTTTTTTCCTAAATACCTTGTAACAAACAAGCTATTAAAAGGTACTGCTCACCTTTGAACAAATATACTACTAGTCAGAAATCCTCAGGATAACCCAAGTAAGACGCCCTAGACAGCTGAAAAGACCACATTTAGCAGGGCAACAACAGAAAGGGCCTTCTGCAAAACTGCCCCTGAAGCATGAGATAGTTTACCAGAAAAAATACAAAAAAGCAAAATTATTATTTTTCAAAAGTTCTTTAAATCACACCTCATTAGCAAATATAAGGGAAACAGGTTAGATCTAGGGAACTGGTGCTTAAGGTATCCTACAAAAACACTACACTCAGCAACATGTTGCTATAACACTCAGACAGCTATATAACCACTGAAAATATGTAAATAAACCACAATTGTATCCTTGTATATAAAGAAGAGATCTGTGTAAACACCATTCATGTAAAAACACAACTGTAGTATGGAACTGGATTAGTGATAGTAACTTTGTACAGAATACACTGACATAAATATTTATGTAAAACACAAATTTAGTAATTGTTGAACTGTAAATGTTGGTTATAACATAAATGGAATGCAAATGGTGGCTTAAAATGCATCTTGGGGGTAATCAGTTTTGTAAACATTGCTCTGAAAAACTGCCTCTTGGCTTGGGTCATGGCTGAAAACTATCTTGGACCAGTTACCTATTTAACAAAGTCAAATGAATGACTAAATAAATAATTCTGAAACACGTTTGATGATATTCCAGAGTTGCTTAGGACTTGACTAAGCTTCCGAACTAGTAGTCTGTAATACAGAGCTGTGCTCGCACCATTTTTAAATAAAGACTATAAATTAATATCAGCCTCTTATAGGATTAAGTACTGTGGAAATTTTTACCCCTTCCTCTCTCTCTTTTCCCTTCTTTCCAAAAGATAGACTGGAACAAATATAACATTTTTGTTGCTCCATTAAGGTATTTTCCCTTAGGACTCTATGCTGCAGTGCAAAACTCTGTGTTGCAGGATGCATACTATACTAGTAAGGCAATACCAGTGACTTAGAAATGGCATTCCTAGCCGAGTGCAATACTGAAGCCCACTGAACTGAGTCCACAGAATCATGAAAGGAAAAACTTAACTTAAGCATCTGGGACTGGAGGAAGTGCAGGAAGGTGACTTATGTATACAAAAATAAATTGTTAAACAGCATATTCAAAATGTTACACTATATGACAGATATGTAATAGGGTAGTAAGACAGATGTGGTCAGCTTACGTAATGTTCATATCTACACTGACACCTGGTGCACCTCGCTCTGTGTTTATTAGTGCTGTAGTTGAAACAAAGTCCACAAGTGTAGCGGTCAGTCCTCCATGCAGTGTGCCACCTCTGTTTGTGTGCTCCTCTTCAACTTTCATCTCACAGACCATTTTTCCAGGAATAGCAGAAACCAGTTGCAGCTGAAAGAATAAACAAAAAATAATGCATAAACACACTGGTCCCAAACTCCTACTAACAATTTGATTTCTGAAGCCCCCAGTGAAGTCCTCAAGTAGATTATTTTAGTAAATATGCAAATTAAATAAGTTAATTAATTGACTATGACATGAAATTTACACTTCAGCAATGGTCCTGTGAACCCAAAGCTGATTTTTTAAATTCCTTTGCAGATCTCTTTAACTGAAAGAGATTTTTACACTCCCATCACCTTCTGTCAGTGTCTGAGTCCCTGCCCTGGACTTTCATGCCTTATTTGGTTTCACAAACTAAACTCAGAACACAGTATAGTACACCAACAGGTTGATGAAGGTTGTACTCATTTTCCTCATAGGAAGGGATTATCATCTTAAAAATATATAGTCTCTCAGTTACTGAAAATCCCATGTGGTGTTTCTGGTATTGGGTAATGATAACCATGACTGGTACCGTTCAGTGATAATTGAGTGGTTTGGAAAAAACATTGTGCCTCTATCCTCAATTTTTTCAGTGCTTTCCTCCCGTAAAGCAGGGAGCTATGACAATTACCCCCCACCCCCACCCCTGCGATGCACATCAGTCATACATTCTTTTCTACTTCCAGTCATGCTAATTGCCAATGCTTTGTAGTGTTTAATTTTTTCAGTTAGCCTCTCACTCACCCATGCTACACAGAGGACCTTCTAAAAAGGCATTCAGTCCTTTACCTTCCATTTATAGTCCTACTGGTGCTCTGGTCTTGGCCTTGAGCATGGGTCGCCATTTTCTCAGATGAGTGGAATAACTCTTTGCTGGTGTGCCACATCAACACAGGATGATTTATCTGTGCATACTCAGTCATCAATGACAGGTTCTTTATCAAACCCCTTTTTACTAGTCTTGTTATTTTTTTAAGTAGCTTTCCAAAAGTGCTCAATGTTAAACTGTTTAAACACATATCAAGTCTGTTCAAGTACTTATTTTCTAGTAAGATACTGTGCTCCCACTTCAAGGTTACAGCAATTCTTTTTTCAGTTTAGACATCTTGTGAATGCAACGCCTACCCCAAACTAATATTTTACATGTTCACATCTGAAATGTCTATATATCTGAAACTTCTAAAATCATACATTTGTGTTTCTGTTGCAATATATTACAGCTTTTCTTCCCAAACCCCCACTAACAATAGTCCATAACCCAACCGAACAATGTAGTCAATGAAATATAAATGACAATGGATGAAAAATATATCACAAGTGGGTTATTAATAGGAAAATGAAGGGTAACTAAGGTCCAAAGGTCCAAAATGTAATGCTGGAGAACAAGGAATAGTTGTGTAAAATCTTACCATAATCACAGATTTCCTACTCTTTTATGTTGCAGCATTCTTTACATGACGGAATCCTGTGCCATGGGCGACCCGCTGTCCGGCCAGTATACAAAAGGTTTTAAGTACTGCTAGTATGCATGACGTTGCACAAATGGCTTAGGTGAACGTCAGCCATATAAGTGACATCTGCATGTAAAATCCTCAGAATAGGATGCCCCAGGAGGAATGCAAGGTTATCAGACATCCAGAACCAACGCAAACACCAGGGGGAAGGAGGGAGGGATACAATGCTGCAACATAGAAGAGAAGTATATATATGGCTATGGTTAAGATTTTACACAACTATTCTTATGTCATGCTACTCTAATGTTGCACTATTCTTTACAAAAGTAAGTGAAACTACCAAAGCTTAGGAGGAAACCTGGGAGGAGGAAGGACCAGAAGAGCTCTCTAGAAAAACATGAAGAATGACTCTATCAAAACCAGCTCTAGCTCTGGATCATAGGAGGTTACTAGGCTATTGGCCCTGAAGCCCTTATAAGCTTAGCCAAGTGTTTAGCCCGTGTTTAGACAAATCAGCACCCGATGCCCCTGTCCAACAGGGACATGGCTGGAATCCCACAGGTATATTTTCTGTTTCCCTTCCAGTTATCCAGGTTGCACTTAAAAAGGGGTAAAGAAGTACTCTGCTTGATGTGGAGAGGGAGTCTATTCTTGTTTATTTGGTGCAGTATCACAGGAGTACAATTCATTCATTCTTAAAGACACAAAGGGTGATATCAGGAACCTAACTGAGCAGTTAGAAGTGAAATGGACAGTCAGACTACGTGGATATTATGGGCATGGCCGCAATGACAGAGTACCTATCAGACTGAAACTTAAAGCTAGACCATTGAATAGGAAATAATATAGCATTTTACTGTTTTTTTTACAGTGTTTAATAGTTTTTAACATATATTAATAGTTTTTTATATATTTGTTGTTAGATATACAACATTTAGATGAATGCATTATAATAGTTTGTGTCTTTAAGAATGAATGAATTGTACCCATGTGATACTTTGAAGTATTTAATGAGCTGTTTTCTGTGTTTGTAATATAAAATCTGATGAAGTAGCTTCGCTACGAAAGCGCTCATGTTTTTACCTTGGTATTAAAGACAGATTTATACTGCAGTTTCTGGCTGTCCTTGGGACTTTTGTCTATTTTTCGTGGTGTACATTTTTATTCTTATTGGACCCAAGTTCTGGTACAGTTTGGTTGCTGTGTCTTACTGTTTAGATTAAAGTTTGATCTTAAAGCTGAATTTTTCACTATTGATTTCTTGGATATTATGATTACCAAGACTCTGAATAATACATTAATTACTGATTTATACAGGAAACCATTTAGTAAGAACTCTGCTACACCGAACCAGTTGCCACCCCAAACATAACTACCAACATTCTCAAGTCTCACTTTGTGAGACTTAGATGCATTCAGTGGCGGCTGGTGACTTCAAATCAAAGGGGGGCTGCAGGAGACAGCTGAACGGGTGGGGTCAATGGGAAGGGGTGTGACCAACTAGAAAGGGGAGGAGCTATGCTCAAAACCACAAAAACTAACTTTAATTAAATACGCTGCCCTGGGTGCCAAACCGTCATTATGAGAGTCCAATCAAGACAAAAATAAATGTAGAAGAATAAAAATATTTCAATGCATTGGCTGCATGACAGCTTACTTAATATCTAGATGGAAACAAAAGGTTGTGAGGCATGAAAAAATAAATTACTTTTTAAATACATTACTGGAATGCCAGTCACAATCAAGTATAAGAAAAACAAGCAGCATTCAACTCAAACCACTTCTCCTTGCACTGCAGTTCTAATTATAAATTATATTCAGCTTTATTAAAGTACCAAGTAACATGCTGAAAGTAGAAATCTCTGTGATGCCCCCACTTGTAAAAATGTTTCTTATCCAAAAAAAGACCTGCTGCCTGACAACTATCTACTTGTTTCATGGGGAAAACATGATCAAAGTAAAAAATGAAAAGCAAACAAGAAACAAGCTCAAGATACATTGCTTAAAGGATTACTGTACAGGTTATGGACCACACATGATTGGCATTCTGTTTAGTTTACGAGTAAAGCCTGTAGAGATGACTAGAAGTCTCCAACAAGTGTAATGAGCTTTTTAAAATAATGTAATCCTGTCCTTCAATACCCAAGGCTTATATATTATCTAGTTAAGTATTATCTGCATGACAACAACAGAAAGGCTTTCCATGCTGGCAGTTCTTTAACAGTATGCTTATTAAAGCTTACTTGCATCTTACGATCTCAGACAAGCTTATCTTATGGTCATTAAAGTATTGCTACTTAAACACATAGCAACAGGCACTTTCTGAATAATAAGCATAAATCAACAGTACAAAAATATGACAGAAACCAGACCATTCTGCAAATTCAAGGACAGATGAAAAGCCACTGTAGTACTTGTGTCTACCCTGGATGGGGGGACACTCTGCACATGTTACACTGCATAACTACTCCTTGCCTTGCTTGGACACATCCAGAGTCACTACATGGGGGAGTGGGGTGCAACAAGTATGTCACAATTTGAAATGTCTCTGGCTGACTGTGATGGCCCTGACATTTGTCCTACCTCTCAACCTCAGAGCAAGAAATCTGGACAAAGTCCTACATAGAAGTGGGACAAAGGCCCAAAAATAAGGACACATTTTAAATATTGCTCTTATAAACTTAGAAAGATAATAGAATAGGTCTTGCATTAGTATGAATTTTCTGAAGGGTATGAAATCTGAAACTCAAATGTCTGTCATTATTTTCTAAATTCAGTCTTTAATGATTTGTCATTAATTTGCCAAAAAAAAACACAATTTTATGAAAAATAGACCAAAAATGTGATGCAAAAATATAAAATAGCCACACAATACAGCTGGGAATCTGTCAAAGAAGGGACACTTTAATATTAGTACTGCTAACTTGAGCAGCTGACAAAATAAAAGCATCTACATGCATTTCAAGTAATCTATAACTTTGATTATTACAGTTATTTCTTAATTGTAAACCCTCCATGTTTTCTTCCAAAATTGCTATTTTGCAGAGGGATTATTAGGGGGAAGAGCAACATTTTGAGCCAAAATCAGGGACAGTTGAGAGGCTGGCTATACCTAATTCTATAAAGCAATTTATTTGCATGTACCTCTCAACCTGTTAATGCAATAAATCTGGACAAGGCCAAATATATTGGGGAAACATATAAACAGTACTAAAAATTGCTCTTGTATAAACTGATACAGTTGGTAGAATAACAGGTCTTATTTAACATGCATTTTTCTGAAGGTTATGAAGTGTGAAACTCAGTGTATCATTATTTAGTGACTTAATTCCTAAACGATTTGCCAGAAAACTACAAATTTGAGGAACAAACCAAAAATAAGAAGCAAAAATCTATTCATTCTTTGAAAATCTGAACAGTTGGGAGATATAGTTCAGCTGAGCCTCTGAGTTTGCCGCCCTTCCCCCTCACAAAATCATTGTCAAATGGAGCCTCTGCAGCCATTCCAATGATCCATTACTTGGCTATTTCACTCCATTTACCATAAACACTAATGTGCATACTGCTTTACTTCTATGATGATTTGGACTTCATTTGAAAATTTTATTTTGCATTTTACAGCACAAACACTGAGACATCTGCTAAACAAAGCAATGCAGTCTAACAATGAAAACAGACTTAGCATTAAAACTTCTCTGCCCTTGAAATTCACATTCATTGAAACAGCATTGAAACCC
This sequence comes from Protopterus annectens, assembly GCF_019279795.1. Classification (NCBI taxonomy): domain Eukaryota; kingdom Metazoa; phylum Chordata; order Ceratodontiformes; family Protopteridae; genus Protopterus; species Protopterus annectens. The sequence continues at coordinate 1,716,499,956 of NC_056731.1, read as the reverse complement.
ACATTCAAAGAAAATACATTTTGTCAGTGGCAGATAAAGATTAATTTTGGGCTATTTTCAAATCATAGGCCCCTTGCATATGAAACATACATATGCTATTTGATACACCTTCCTGATTGTACTAAATTATATTCCTTGTACAATACAGTACAGTTGTTAGAGGGCGTTTTAAATTTGTTTTGAACATTTTTCCAGTAAGCAATGAAACAAAACGCATGCAGCCATAAATGACAAAACTGCCCAGTTCAGAACATTTCCATCATAAAAGTCTACTCAGACTTCTACAGTCCACCATTATCAGTAAATATGCACAATCCTACAGTCCACCATTATCAGTAACTATGCACAATTCTACAGTCTACCATTATCAGTAAATATGCACAATTCTACAGTCCATTATCAGTAAATATGCACAATCTCTGAAGTAAAAAGTCATCTAAATAATTCCACATTAAAGAAATTTGTAACTAATGAAGAGGTTGCTGTTAGCAAACGCCTTTATATTTCATGGTTTCATCGAAAAATAGTGTCTGCTGCCCCTGAGGAATACATTGCCTATATTACATTAAAAAAATTATAAGCTAGTAATATTGCAAGAGGAAATGGATGGCAAATTGATAACAGGCTCATAGTTAGTATCTTCACCAAGGAGGACATTCTCAGTACGGCAGCATCCACCCCTTGTGGGAGTAGAACCCACAGCCTTCTGCATCAACAGCAAGTACAAAACCTGTTGTGCTATTAACAATGCAAGCCAACTTAGCATAAGCAGCACTAAACTTCTCTTCCCCTGCAGCTCTCAGTTCCTTGTAAAATCTACTCAATACTCAACTGCATCTCAACTTCGCAGCACAATAAATCTGGAAAAAGCCAACAATTATGGGGGGGGGGGGGTCAAAAGCCCAAAAACCAGGGACACATTAAACATTGCCTGTATAATCTTGGAAAGTTGCTAGAATAAAATGCTGTGTTACCACCATACATTTTACTGCCAAGGTCCCTGTGCAAAACAGTCAGAGCAACATACCACTACGCCAAATCAGCTGCTTTGTCAAAGAGAAATGCTGTGTTACCACCATACATTTTACTGCCAAGATCCCTGTGCAAAACAGTCAGGGCAACATATCACTACGCCAAATCAGCTGCTTTGTGAAAGAGAGGAAGACTGAAACTTAAATGGCTATCATTTAGTGAATTCAGTTCTCACCATAGCTGTCAACCTCTTAGTACAAAACACCTGGACAAACCCAGTAATGAGGGAATACAGCCCTCAAACATATTCAGTGAATTCAGTTCTTGCCATAGCTGTCAACCTTAGCACAAAAAACCTGGACAAAGCCAATAATGGGGGAATACAGGGGGAATACAGTCCCAAAAATAGGGACAAATTTCAAATATTCATCTTATAAACTTAGAAAATTGCTGGAATAAAAGGTTGTGTTACTATGTATTTTCTAAAGAATATGAAGTCTGAAATTCAAATGCCTGTCAGTTTTGCTTCTGATGGAACAAAAACAATTTTCAGCAGAGGCCCAGGGAGAAATACTGCAGACACATGTCTTTGTAAAATGGCAGGACACCAGAACAAATCCACACAAACACAGGGAGGGGATGCAGACTCCACACAGAAGGCACCCCAGCCAAGAATCAAACCTGAGAACCTACAGCTTGTGAGATAACAATGCTACCACTGCACCATCAAACATTTAAATATTTAGAAACCACAGATATTATGAGGACCAGAACAGATCAAATATGAGGCAAAAATCTGCATTTTTTTTACAAATGGTGGTGGGTAGGGAATTCAGGCCCTTAACACCTGCATACAAGGTGCAGGATGCAAGCCTGAGGTATTCCCTACCACACCACCATGAGTCTGCTCTAGCCACCAGTATATAGTAACTGGGGCATTTCACACACACACACACACACACACACACACACACACACACACACACACACACACACACACACACACACCACACCTTGTTGCTGAACAGCCCCAGCGATGAGCTAAATAACTGCTTCCACACACATTCTGCATGCTTACCTTGTCAATGAACAGCCCCAGCCCACCAATGAGCTAAATAACTGCTTCCACTTACTGCTTGGTTGCTGCCGATATCTGAACAGCCCCTTTACTTGTATTCCTTGTGCGATTGGTCCATCTCAAAGTATTCCTTGCAGTCCAAATCCATGATTGGTCCTGCCTGCAACTGCTGCAGTCTGGAGTGCCTCCATTTTGTGATGTCATCGCTGCACAGACTTCTAGGCATCTTGGGGCTGAGATGCCTTTCCCCCTATCTAGACTGCTGAGAAAGCAGTCTGAGAGCGTGTGCGCATGTGTACATGTCCGAGAATTGATTTTGTGTTTCTCTGTTCTGTTTTTCATTTGTTTTTTAGGTGGGAGGGCTGCAGTCCTGCAGTCGTATGGCATGCGCCGTCCCTGATAGAGCCTCAAACACCAGCAAGTGGAATGCTCCTCAGCAGCAGGAAAGTTGCTTTGCACCAAAAACATTCTTTCTTCAGCTCAACTCAGGCAGACCAATGATTTAGATGTGTGAAGGTGTCCTTGAAATCTTTAGAAACAGTCTGGCTGTTATATCATTAGTAGGACAGAACCCATATAACTAAGTCTAAAGCAGCAATGATCAAAGTATAAACATCAGTCATTCTCCTGAAATTACAAGAGACCAAAGGATCACACTTTTGTAAGCCAGACTTCCATCCAAGAATTTTATAATACTTCTAAATCCTCTTGACGGGGATGTCACAAGAAATGTTACTAGTTATCACTTTATTGGCATTGAGATGAAGTTGGTGAAGAATGCTTGCCAACATAAAGAACAAAGCTGTTCAGTTAAAGGAAATAGAAACATATGGAGATAGAGACATTTAACCACAAAACAATAAAGAATGAGTGTATTGCTAAGGAACTTACATGCATGTCACTCAAATGGTTTATCCTGAGACAAACAGTAGTACAACTACATACAAGATTAAATATACATACCTTAATAATTACATCTTTCTTAATAGCATTTTTTTATTTTTGATTTCATTAAAAACCCTACCAGAGCTGATGTTTCACTCATTACTTCCTTCTTTTTCTCTCTCTCTGCATATTCTGTCAACTGTATCTGATATGGATGGCATTCCTTGTCCTGCATGTCAAACACTTGCCTGGCTTCTTCCCATTCTATCACTTATACCTTTAAACTTATTTGCTCCCAGTAGAATGGCTCCTTTTGCAGTTTCTTTCACTTGTTTCCAGTCACCTCTTCTTGTTTTCTGTACCCTTAGCCATACTTAAATCTCCTTTCTCCACTTCAAAGCTGGTTTAGTCTTTATTTTTATTTATTTTACATTTGTTTACCAGGAAAGTCTGACTGGAACTAGGTCCATTTACAGCGGAGGCCTGGGGAGAAAAGCTGCACAACAACTTTATACAGTGTTATATATACAATTATCTACTCCCCCCCCCCACACACACACACAGACACACAGCATAGCTATTTATATTGTCCTTAAGAGCTTGCTTCCAAGACCATAATTTCTCCATTTTCCTCATACTTCCACCTTATTTAACCATCCTCTTTTTCCACTTTGATCTGCAGCCATCTGCTTGTGCTATATATAAACATCACAGCTGTTTAGCTTTAAAGTATCTTATTTTATCTTTGTTGATTTGGATAGCACAACTGGGCAAAGCCCATTTTCAGCAGAGACTCAAGGAGAAAAGTTCCACTGGAAATCAGAAGTACATACATAACTGCATTTACTTTATACATTTGCAGTTTCAGAGTTATATTCTTTGCATAACAAGTACTGTGTACATTGATAAACTGAAGTATTCTGTAACAGAAAAATACTGTTAACTATGTACATTGCAAGACTATGAGGCATTTATGCCACCAGAAATTAGGTAGTCTAGATGTATTCTGTAACAGAAAAATACTATTAACTATGTACATTGTAAGACTATGAGGCATTTATGCCACCAGAAATTAAGTAGTCTAGATGTATTTTATTAAGACACAAAACCTTAGCAGTTACCATATACCTTAAGTTACTGTATCCTGTGAAATTAGGATATACTTGATAGTACTGATGAAGGGAAGGACATTAGAAGGAATGGTATTGTAGTAAGATGTAGGACTTGGTAGTGGATATATTGGGTTCTGTGCAACAGGACACAAATAAAGATTATAGGTAAAACAGTATGACAGGATTAGCCTCAGAAAACAGAGAGGCTAGATGAGGAAGGTAAATATGTTACAGAAATATAGAGAAGAGTACGTTAACACAGCTAAGGAGAGAAACAGCAAAATAAGTAATGAACATAAATTCAAAATAAGAGGCAACCTGATGAAGAGGAAGGTCATGACCATGGCTGAGCTAGGTACTGTTTGATCAGTATTTTGAAGCTAGGAAGTTTTTTAGTCATTTTTATAAGTGAATGGATGGTATTCCAAAGCTTGGAGACATAAGAGCACAGGGAGTCTCCCACTGATTTCTTATATTTACTTATGATTAATACAAATTACTTCACCCGAGCAGAGATCCCTTGTGATGGAATAAGGCAGCAGAATATTATTATAGGCTCATAGGTTGGTACTAGGGCCTATGCAAGCCTAGCCATAACAATTCCCTGGATATTTATTCCCACAATATTTACTTCTCCAGACCCCTGTCTAGCAGGGCGACTGACATGATCCCCGGGGTGAATTTCCTATCTCCCATCCAATCATCAAGGTTCCTTTTGAAGAGGGCAAATGAGGTGCTCTGCTTGATATGTATGGGGAGTCACTAGGTCAGGAACCTATCTCTCCAGCATGTTTTGTTCATTGTGATGACAAGGTTTAGATCCCTGGAGCGTGTGGCTCTGAGGGATTGGGATTTCTTTAAGTGGAGCATGTCCAACAGCTCAGGGTTTGACATGGCCTTGTATGTTAAGCAGAGATCGCCTCTGAGTAGACGATATGCCACAGAGTATAGCTGGAGTTTTTTTTTTTTTCAGTATATGGCATCTGCTTTAGACCTGTGATTCTTTTAGTGAGGTATTTCTGTGGCCTTTCCAGCTGTTGCAGATGTCTTGTGAGGTACATACCAAATGAGGCATTATACTCTATAATGGGTCTAATGAGGGATGAGTACAGTGGGACAATGACCTCCTTTTTTCTGGATGAAAAGCCCTTCGTGATGAGGTGTGCCACATAGAAGGATTTCCTGACTGTTGTGGCAATGTGGTTATCGAAAGTGAGACCACTGTCCACCTGTGTCCCTAAGTCTCTCATCACACATTCAATGTTTAGTGTACTGCCACCTATGTGGTAATTCATGGGTATATGTTTTTTTCCAAAGGGGATAACTATACATTTTTTGGCATTAAGCTTGAGCCCATGGCTCTGGCACCAGGCATCTGTTTCTGTAAGGCCCTTTTGTAGAATATCCACATCATTTGGGGATTCAATAATGGCTCCCAGTTTGCAGTCATCTGCAAACTTTGTTAGCCAGAGTCCCTTAGTGTTGGCCTGTACTTCAGAGAAGTAGATGCCAAACAAGAGTGGTCCCAGGACTGAACCCTGAGGTACTCCACTTGTCACTTATCTGGAGATGGATTTGGAGTTGGCTACTTTTACTGTCTGGGTTCTGTCAGTAAGCCAGTTAGCAACCCATCGAGTGACGTAGGGATTTATGCCCAGCTTAGTAAGTTTATTTATGATTCCAGAGTGGGGGATGGTGTCAAAGGCCTTGGCGAGGTCCAGATAGGCTGTGTAGACTGCCTTACCCTCGTCCACAGCACTGGAGACTGATTTGAAGAAGTCAATCAGATTCAGGAGACAAGATTGGCCATTCACAAACCCAAACTGGGTGGGGTCCAGTGTTTGAAGGTTGCCAATGTCTTTGTTTATAAGTTCCATGACAATGCGTTCCTTGCCCTTGCAAATCAGGCTTGTCAGACAGATGGGACGGTAGTTGCCGGGATCCAAGGTGGATCCTCCCTTGTGGAGCGGGATAACTGTAGCTGTGCGCCACTCAGTGGGCACGAAGCTTGAGGTGAGGCTAAGATTAAACATGACACTTAGGTGAGGTGCCAGTTCATTTTGTAGTTCATGTAGTACACAGCCTGGGACATCATCTGGTCCCATGGATGCTGTATTCTTAGCTTTGGAGGGTGCGGTTTCTACCTGTGTGGCCGTGATTATCGGAATTTGGCAATCTTTTGGTACTGAGATGGGCCCTTTAGGGGGTGAGAGGGGGGTGAAGTTGGCACTAAATCGATCTGCCAGGATATTGGCAATATCCTTGGGATCGGTATATTTAATGCCATTCTGTTGTAACTCAGAGCAGGTCTGAGCATTGCCATTTAGATTCTTGACATAACTATAGAATGCCTTGTGGTTGTCTTTGGAATCTTTGGCAATTTTATTTTCATAACTAGCTTTTGAGGATTTTATGAGGGATCTCAGCTTCTTACTGAGGCTGGTGAGGGACTTTTTTGCATCCTGGGATTTTCCTCTTTTTTGCAACAGTTTCTTCCTTCTGTTGTATAGTTTGTTTACAGCAGGGGACCACCAGATTGGCTTCCTTTTTTGGAGAAGAGCATCTTGGTTCTATTTGGGATGGCACAATTCATGCACGAGTGGATGTGCTCGTACAGTGCCTTAGTGTAGGATTCTGCAGTCGAACTTCCAGATCCCGTCTGCGTGGGTGTTGTGAAGTTTGTCACTTCTGTCTTCAGTAGCTTGAAGTTGGCTTTGGAGAGGTTTTTGAAGGAGATTTCCTTACTGGGGGGTGGGGGTGGGATGTGGATGTCAAGGGTGATTTGCTTATGGTCAGACCTGACCAATGAGGGGTGACCACTGGTGTGGAGCATCTATATCCCATGTTGGTAATGACCAGGTCTAGGATATTGGAGCCCCTGGTGGGACAATGGATTATGTACTACTGGGCATTTTTTAAGGTAGCAAATTAGTTTGTGTGTAGTAACTAGTTGTGAGTATGGTAGGTAGTTGTTTAGTTCAAGCCAATTGAGCTGTTTAAGGACTGGCAGTGTGGGTTCTTCATGGGGAACTGGTAGCAATTTTATTACAACATATAACTGCAGGCTAGCTTGGATTTAAGTGTTGTCCTTATGTTTGTTAAATAGAGGAGTCTTATAAGGGTTGGTTGAGGCTCGAGTTTATCTTGGTATGTCACTTAGGTACTGTCTAACCCTAGCTGATTACAGAACAGAAGCTGCTGTTAAAAATGGATATTAGTAGGGTATATAAAATAATGCTTGATAACTATGACAAACAGTTAAGAGGAAGTTAGAAAACATTGCTAATTACCTTTCCAATCTTTCTTCCCAAAGGAAAAATGTGAGGAAATCTGTAATGCTTCCAAGTATACAGCAAAGTCCAGAAGGTTCAGAATTTTTTGTTTGGTAGTGTTTGCACAGGTATTGTATACCCCAAGCAGACTTCAGAGAATTTCTCCTTGGGTAAACAGGAAATGCTACAAGATGTGATGGGACAGTGGAAGGTAACTGGCAACATTTTTGGGAGTGTAATGAGTTTTCAGATGTTAAAATCTCACTTCAGAATATATATATTTTTTTTTTATAAAAGTTGGGAGATCAAATGGTTTGCAACTAAGGAAATTACTTTGAGCTGGGACACAATCTAAATTACCTACACACTGCAAGGCCTTACTAAATTTAAAGCTACTGGCTGCACAAAAATAATTACTAGAAAATAGAAATCATAATATAAACCAACTGTAACTGAAGTAATGAATATTGTAAAGGAGATAAAAGAACTGAAGGTGGGATCTTTGGAAAAGGAAGAAGTAAATTACATAGAAATAAATGGAATTTGTGGGAACAATACCTGCAGAATAATGTTCAGGAGGATGAGTGAGGTTTAGGAGATGGCATGAATTTATCAATTTATGTAATGCTGCAGTGAAATGTCACAATAGTCTGCTTTCTTTTCTATTAATATATGTGTAATAAAGATAGAGAGAGATCTTAACTTCCACCAAAATCTAAATAGGACCTGCTGGTGCGATAGATATATATCCCAGAGAAGCCATCATTTATGGAGTAGATTTTTTATGGATTTCCTTTGGAGAAAAAGCAAAGTAGCATACTGACTCTTGGAAAGTTGTAAAAACTCCCCATGCCCAGCCTCTCAAGCCCTCAATGGAAGAGATCAAAACTAGATGTAAATGAGTTATGTCAACTGGTACCTACGACTTGGCAAATAACAGTCCTCTGGATCAACAGCTTAATTATTAACCTACGATTCTAGTGATGAAGGAATGCTGCCTACTTCTAAAAGTTTTAAGGGTAAAATCCTTACAGACCTCAGCATCATGCTCCAGCCGTAGACACATTTTTCTGTGGGTAATTTGTCTACACAGACACACCTACCCTTATTTGGTTCTGACACAAGGCAATGTTAGCAAAAAAACTATATTTTAACCAGATTAAGTGTACACAAAAGCAACTAGAAATATGTTCACCACTGAGGTACTTAACAGTCTTGAGCTCAACAGCAAGCTGAGCAATGCCAGATAATAGATCCCAACAGTGAGATGTATGCATGCACTGTGAAATGCAGTAGACACTTGTTTTATACTAGTGATATACCAACATCCCAGAGGATACCTGCCATGCTTGTAAAAGGAGAGGCTTCTTGGCTCTAAAAGTTGGGCCAGATGACTAGGTCTTCTGCAGCAGAAGAGACAGTAGTCAAGACTACTGCAACACTGAGCTAAATAAAAAAACATGTAGTTCAATATTCTGATATTCTGCCTAGCTGAAGACCTTCTCCACAGTTTGCTTATTGCTGTATCAAACAGATTAAATATTCTAAGCAGTCTTAAATCATAAAAAAATCAAGTAGTCTTAAATCACCCTGTTCAGTTGGAAGAACCTGCACAACCCACTTTATTCTTGCCCTCTTCTCTTTTCAAATTTTCTCCAGTTCTTAATCATCCGCAAATGTCCCTCTGGCTGATAAAGGTATGTGTAATCTACTTACAAGATCAAAGCAATTAAAAACATTTTCACTGTTTATATCCTACTGTCAGTGCCCATGGCCATTAGTTTCCAATCTCTTATTTTTTTAAATAACTTTCTTCCCTATATCTTCCCATAACAGAACCCTTTTTATAGGTTCATGGGTAAATACTAGTCTAGTTGCCATTGCGGGCCATTTTAAGCCTACCAAATTTCCCCTTTTGTGCTCAAAATAACCTATCCCGTTTGATTATAGACTGGCCTTACCCACCCCATGGCCAATAATTATATACTACCCTTAATTAGAATAACTTGGATCATACCATAGATAATTTGAGGGGACTTATGCATGGGATAAAAGCATTTAGGAGCTGCATCTGTCCATTAGCAGTACAGGGGCAGTCCTGGGATAAATTTTCTGTTTCCCATCCACAGATCAAAGTTGCACATGAAAATGTACAGGGATGAATTTGTTTTATGTGGATGGGGAGTTTGTTCCATAGCAGCGGTATCCTTTGCGAAACATACCTCTCTCTCTAAACCATGCGGTTAATGTTACAGAATATGTTTAGATCCCTACACCAAGTATTTCTGATGACATCTGACTTGCTGATGGAGCAGTAAATCCATCAGTAGTGAGTCAGAGGATGCACTGTACGCCAAACACAGGTCACCTCTTAACAGTCTATATGATACCAAGTATAGCGACAAGGTTTTGATTTGGTCCATATAGGACATGTTTGTTTAGGCCTTGTATCCTTTTAGTAAGGTATCTCTCTGGGTGCTCCAGATGTTGCATGTGTCTGGACAGACACATGCCAAAGAGAGCACTATATTCAATGACTGGCATAATGAGGGCTGAGTAAAGGGGGGCAATGACATCCCTAGATTTAGACACTATCCCTTTTCTTAATAAGTTGCAAGGACTTTCTTAACAATAGACATATGGTGGCCAAAAGTTAGGATACTGTCCACATAGGTTCCCATATCCTGAACAACTGGGTCACTGTGTAGGTGCATATTGTCAGTGTGTAGTTCCTTAGGGTAGATGACTTCCCAAAGGATAAAGTAATACATTTTTGGAATTTAGTTTCAGACAATGATTTCACAAGTTGTTATTTGAGACAAACCTCCCTGCAGGATGGCAAAGTAATTTGGAGAATTAACGACTACTCCTAACGTGCAGTCACTGGCAAAATAACAGCTAGAGCCTTTTGGTATTAGCTTTTACTTCAAAAAAGTAGATGCCAAACAGGAGAGATGCCATCACAGAACCCTGGGGGACTCCACTGGTGAATGATATCTATGTGGAAATTTCTCCTATTTGGATTATCTGCATCCAGTCTATGAGCCAGATGGCAGTCCAACAGGTGACATACGTTTTAGTCCATACACCTAAACACTTCATCTTTGCATACCTCATAAATATAGGTGTTAGTGAACTAATTTGTGTTTATGTACATACATTTAATGCTACAGCCTTTGTTTTACCACCATGTAGTTTATACCCAGAAAACACTCATCATCTTAAAACAGCCTACAGCACCCTAATATCAGATTCAGAATTTAAGTATAAGATAATGTCATCTCTAAACAAAACTAGGTTTTCTTGGCTACCACACCAATTATAAACCATGTGAGTTATCTTTTTAGACAATGCTTGCAAGTATGAATGAAATGAGAGAGAGAGAGAGAGAGAGAGAGAGAGAAACAGAGGGTGGGGGCAGGGATATCCTTCCCTGATACCTATGTCCAAATTCAAGTTATCAGACAGGACTCCTCCCACCTTTATTCCTGCCTCTAATCTAGCATATATTCTCCTTATTAACTCTATTACACTGGTTGGGAATGCAAATGTTAACACTGTCCAACTCATGAATTCCCAAGCAAACCCTATCTAACCTCCTTCTCTACATCCAAAATTAAAAACATCAGTTTGTTTGTCTGTCTGTTTATTTATTTACTTCTTGCTTTTGTTTATTGAGAAAGTCTGACTGGGCACAAGTCCCATTTTCAGCACAGCCCAAGGAGAAGTGCTCCATTTCACATCATGAGTAGAAGGCAGTTATACAACATTTACATAATAAATGTACATACAGACACCATTAATGATAAGGCAGTTAATCAATTAATAAACGTACATATAAAGAACAGTAAACAAATATACATAAAATTGTAATGATATGACAGTTAATGAAGAATACAGTCAAATCCTAGTTAATATCAAGCAAATATGTGTCTACTTACTTTCAAATAAAATTGATGACAGTAAAGTAATTATAAGATGAAGATGGTTATAAATTATGAGGGAGAAATAATGAGGTCCAGGCAAAAGGAAGACAGAGATAGTAGAGGAGAGAAGTAGACAATAGTCAAACAGAGATTGTGAAGTACCAGCTATATTATGGCCAGTTACATAAAAATGGTGACGGTAAGGGTATGGAGATTATCCAGGAACATCACATGTAGAGAGCTGGCAACTGAGTAAGCAGGACTTTAGTTGACTTTTAAATTATTTTAGGGAGTATTCTTGTATTGCTAGTGGGATGTAGTTACAGGATTTAGTGAAGTGGTGGGAGAGTAATAATTTGCCAGCAGAATTATTGGGTTTGGATACATGTAATAGTTATTTGTCCAATTAACGTGAAAGGTTATTTATTTGTATGAGGCTAAAAAAGATGGACAGTTGTTAACTTTATACACAAGGTTACAGATTTGTAAGTTGCGAGTAGGTTAGGTAATGTGGAAATTCCAGCTACTACATTCAGATTCCCTCTGAACTGTTATCATTCTGTTATTATTATTCCATTAAATCACAGTGATCCATATCTATTAGCTTTGGTAACATTTTTGCCATTCTCTTAGTTAATATAGAAATAAACACTTTGTAACTGTGATTTACAATCAAAACTAGTCTATTTCAGGCAGCATCTGCAGGATCCTTGCCTTGAATGGTAGGAAGCAGAGGTGGTAGTATTATGAAAGATGCATCTATCCCTTCCCTTCCCTTTTAAAATATGAAACATTTCCTATCAAATCTTCAACAGTGTCCTTTCTCCTGACTTACAAATTGTTATGGAAATTCTGTCCACTCCTGATGACTTCCTTGTTGCTTGGTTACACTTCACATTTTTATTTGTCCTTTGTTTATCATGACTGTTAAATGCTGAGCTTCCACTTAAATCTTTGAAATATTTAAATCTTTCAAGTGCGTCTCTTCTTGATTTTCCTACTCTTTCTACACAGGATTTTTCATAAAATTAAAGAAGTATCTCAATTTCTTTAGAATTCCTAGTTAACGTTCTTGTCACAGGATCTATAAGTTTTGCCACAACTTCTATTTTTTGTTGCCCAAGTCTTTGTGTTAAACATTACTGTGATCCTGGATTACTGTCAAAAAACTCTTTAACTATAAATTTCTTAAAATCATGCACATTTTTCACATATTGCCTTATTTTGCTCTCGGCATTCTGCAGATGTTTGTCTTAATCTCTAAGCTTCCATTCATCTGCAATGTTTTAACTTTTGCCAGTCCTAAATAATTTTGTGTTACTTTTCTATCACATATCACTCTCTGTCTTAGTTCTACTGTACTTTTAAAATCCATCTTTATCTTATCCCAAGCCCAAGCCAATCCCTCTGAAATGATTTTCATCTGCCTATATAATTCTCAAATATTGTTATCCTCTTTTAAATGTTCTTCTTTCGTCTTTTGCCAGTTAGAGATCGCCACAGTGGAACTCTGGTCCGCTAATGATTGGCAGTAGATTTTTACAGTGCCGAGGTGCCGACGCCCAACCTTCAACGAAGGCATGCCCATTTAAGCATGTCTTTCGAATGCCACTCGACTGCGGGGAGGACATGCAGACTCCACACAGAAGGTGCTCCAGCCGAGAATCGAATGGGAGAACCTCCTGCTGTGAGGCAACAATGCTACCGCTGCACCACCGCGGCTATTGGAAATACCAATCCATTTACTTTGATTTAGTTTCTTTTAACTGCTACCTCTGAAATAATATCAGCCATATACTTCTTTAAAATATTACTTTTTGTAGTTATTGTTACCCCTTCTAGGGCCTCCTGACACATCCTCAAAGCGATAAACTAAGTTCTAGTCACCACCCATAAATAAAATGCCCTGCTGGAAATTGACTACTTCTCCCATAATCCTTTTAAGCTCTACAAATGAGGCTCTAGGAGGAATACAGATACACACCAAGTTAAGTGTCTTTCCTGCCAGTGTCCCCTTACTGACACAAATTTAGTGTCTTTTTTTCCTCTTCTACCACTACTGTAGCACTTCTTCCTATTAATATGCTACCCCTTTTCCTAATATTCTGCCAAATATCCCCAATGAAATCCTCTTCCGATCAAACTCATATGTTCATTTCTAACCAAATGTATTTCATCAACATGACAATTTGCATCTTACACAACCACTGAAAAAATAGAATACTGAATCTATTAAGAAATGTAAGACCATTTATAATCCATGTTCAAACTGACAAAGCACCTATTCTGTTATTTTAAAGTTATAGTCATTTTATAAAAATTGGTAATTTCTGACACACACGTCTATTATGACTCAACCATTCACAATGTTGACATCAAAAATATTGACGTAAAAACATCTTAACACAGAACGTCAACATGTGCTGTACTTGCTCTGGGAATTATCCTAGAATAGGCTAAACCAATAATTTTTTTTGCAGGAGGAAGTCCCCTTGCACCCCTGCTAATTACATATACTAATTCTTAGATTGCACAATCCCTGAGGAAAGGGAATTATTCCCCTACTCAGGGATTGTCAATCTCCTGCATATGATGACCGTCTGTTTTTTGTCAGCCAAACAGAACTCAATAACTTTGCACATTCAGCAGGTTATAACACACCCATATATGCATTACACACACACACGTGTATGTATATGTTTATACACAAAATGGAAAAAAAAGGAAGACTTCCACTGAAGTGCAGTTTTGTAGAAAAAAATATACAAAGAACAAAACCAACACAGCCAGATTAGTTTCTTTTCCCGTATGGAAGCCAAACAGTTCAAGACAAAATCCAATGAAATGTAAGGTATAGTTAAATTAAATAAGATAAGTGCTTTCGGCTTCTTACAACCCTTCATCAGATCTACCCAAAAAAGCACACTTCAGTTTTTAAAAATACTAATGTCCAATCAGATATCATCTTCATCTTCAACCAATGTCAATTCATAAATACATTTGCCAAAGAAGCAAAAATAGAAAGAAGTCATTGGTCTAATTATATCTCATAAGGACCAATGAAAAATATACATTACGTCCTCACCTTCCTTATACAGCCATAAAGTCATAACTGGCTGTCATATGTCTTACTATCCAATCAAATTCATCTTCATTTACAGCCAACCAATGTCTGTCCACAGATGCTAACACCAGGAAGCAAGAATAAAGGAAATTCATTGGTCTAATTTTGGCTTATAAGAACCAACAGGAAAATGCACATTACGTCTCCTGCTTCCTTGTACAGCCATGGAGACACAATAGGCTGTCATTGTCTAAAGAGCCCATTCAAAGTTTGAGAGAGACAGCTTATTATTGGTAGAAGGCCACTTCCTTAGGGCCAATAGAATCTTTGCATCCTCGCACAGCACCCATCAGTGTGCGATCAACAATAGCAAAGCAAATAAACACATTATATCTACTGTGTACACAAAGTTCATAATCAAAGATCTTTTAATTTGAATAAAAGCAAAACACTTTGTTATGCCAATGGCATTCCACCTTTCCCAATCATGTAAATATTCTACACGCTTATGCACGATCTTTTGGCAATAACTGTCAAAATAAGTCCATTGAAAAACAAATAACCAAAATAAATTTCATTGGAATGGATATAAGACCATCTGTTATTTTCCAGACAATCCAATTAGTTAATTTCCAGTCACCTTCATTTTTAACTGACCAATGTGCATCCACATGTGCATATGGCAGAAAATTCTGTTTTTTGTCTTCATTCTCAATTTCCATCCACACATGCGGAAGCAGAAGAAAAGGAAATTTGTTAGTCTCATTTCAACTTACCAGAGCCAATGAAAAAAAATTACATATTACATCCCCAATCCCCAACTTCCTTATGTTGCCACGAAGGAATGATTGGTTCATAGGTGTGTACTAAGCTAATGGCCCTGGAGCCTTTACGAGCCTAACCCATAGAATTGCCCTGGCTTCGTGCTAGCAGACATTAGTTCCCAGTGTCTCTATCAAGTAGAGTCACTGGAGTGATCCCCGGGGTGAACTTTCTAGTTCCCATTCACTCATCAAGATTTCTCTTGAAGAGGGCTAGTGAGGTTCTCTGCTTGACATGTATGAGAAGTCTTCTCCATAGCATGGGTAGTCTCTGGGTTATGAACCTGTCCCTCCAGCATGTTCTGTTGACTGTGGTAATGAGGTTGAGGTCTCTGGAGAGTGTGGTGTGGAGGGATTGTGATTTCTTTAGATGTAGCATTTCTAACAGAGGTGGGTCAAACATGGCTTTGTAAGTCAAGCACAGATCGCCTCTTAGTAGGCGACATGAGACAGAGAAAAGCTGGAGTTTTTTGAGTCTGCCCATGTAGGACATGTGTTTAAGGCCTATGATCCTCTTTGTGAGGTATTTTTGTGGCCTCTCCAGCTGTTGCAGGTGTCTAGTGAGGTACATGCCAAATGAGGCATTATACTCTATGGTCTAATGAGAGAAGAGTAGAGAGAGATGATAACCTCTTTTTTCCTGGATGCAAAACCCTTGATAATGAGATGTGCCACAAAGAAGGACTTTCTGATCACAATGGCAATGTAGTGGTCGAAGGATAGGTTACTGTCAATCTGCGTCTCCAGATCTCTTATGCCTTCAGTGTTTAGTGGACTATCATCGATGTGGTAATTTGTCAAAACTGAGTTCTTCCCAAAGGGGATGATGACACATTTTTTGGAATTCAGCTTAAGGCCATGGCTTTGACACAAGTCATTTGTCTCAGTGAGGCCTTTCTGAAGAATGTCTGCATCACTTGGGGAGTTAAAGATGGCTCCCAGCTTGCACTCGTCTGTGAACTTGGTCAGCCAGAGTCCCCCTGTGTTGGCCTGGACGTCTGAGAAGTAGATGCCAAACAGGAGAGGGCTGAGGACCGATCCTTAAGGGACTCCACTCATGACTGATCAGCAGTTTGACTTGCAGTCTGCTACTTTCACACTGTGGGATCTATCTGTGAGCCAATTTGCAACCCATCTAGTGATATAGGGGTTGATGCCTAGTTTGGTGAGTCTATCTATAATTCCTGAGTGAAGAATGGTATCAAAGGCCTTAGCCAGATCGAGATAGGCTGTATGGACCACCTTGCCCTCATCCACAGCTCTAAAGAAGTCTACCAGGTTGAGCAGGCATGATCTTCCCTTCACAAAACCAAACTGTGTTGGGTCCAGAGTTTGGAGATTCCCTATATCCTTATTAATTAGGTCTATGATGATGCTCTCCATAACCTTACATATTAGACTGGTCAGGCTGATGGGGTGATTGTTCCCAGGGTCTGCAGTCACTCCCGCTTTATGGAGAGGGATGACTGTAGCAGTGCGCCATTCGGAAAGGACAAAGCCTGAGGTGAGGCTGTGATTGAACAGGGCACACAGGTGTGGTGCCAGTTCACTTTGTAGTTCATATAGAACACAACCAGGGATATTGTCTGGTCCCATGGAAGCTGTATTCTTGGCCTTGAACAATGCAGCCTTAATCTATGCAGCAGTAATGCTTGGTGCCTGGCATTCTTCCTTTATTGTGATTGGTCCTTTAGGGGGGGAGAGAGGGATAAAGTTGGCACTGAATCTGCCAGACAGTATGTTGGCAATATCTGCTGGCTCAGTATAGGAGGTACCATTGTACAGTAACTCAAAGCAAATCTGGGTATTGCCATGGAGATCCTTGACATAGCTATAGAAGGTGGTATTGTGGTTGTTTTTAGTATCTGCTGCAATTCTCCCTTCAGAGCTAACTTTAGAGGATTTTATGAGGGATCTCATCTTTTTGATGAGGCTAATGAGGGAGTTTTTCCAGTCTTGGGACTTCACCTTTTTCTGCAACAGTTTCTTCCTTCTGTTGCTGTATTTGTTAATGGCAGGGGACCACCAGATTGGCTTCCTTTTTTTGGAGGAGAGTATCTTGGTTCTGTTGGGTATGGCTACTTCCATGCATTGATGTACATGTTCATACAGTGCAATGGCATACGATTCGGCAGTCATGCAACTATTCCCCATTTGCATGGGTGCTGTGAAGTTAGCCACCTCTGTTTTTAGGAGCACAAAGTCAGGTTTGGAGAAGCTTTCCATGGTGGTTACTTTTGGGGTGCGGGTGGGATGTGGATTTCCATGGTGATTAGTTTGTGGTTGGATCTAACTAGGGAGGAAATGACTATTGGTGTAGAGCAACGATCCACCATGTTGGTAATAACCAGATCAAGGATGTTGTGCCCTCTAGTGGGGGTAAGAATGAGCTGGTCCAGGGCATTGGAATTAATGAATCCCAGGAAACATTGGGAAAGTGTATTGGTGCATGAACAGTTTTCCCAATTAATGTAGGGATAGTTAAAGTCACCCAGTATGAGGGTGCTGGGTTGTACCCTAGTATTTTCCAGGGTGCTTAGAAATGCTGGGTTGTACCCTAGTATTTTCCAGGGTGCTTAGAAACATGGAGTGAGTCTTGGGACACGGTTGGGGACCTATAGCAGTCAACAACCTGAATCACTAACTTGCCCAATGTTAGTTGTACCTGAAGTATCTCCGATGCATTATGCTATGCTACTAGTCTGGAGGTGTGCATATCTTTAATGAATATGGATACACCACACCCTTTGGAGCTTAGGTCCAAATTTTGGAGCCTAAAGGTGTGGAAAGAGTTATAGCCTTGTAGCACAGGGTTGGTTTCTGCTGCTTTAAACCAGGTCTCCATTACAGCACAGATGTCGATGTTCTCCATTTTGAGGAAGGCTTTGAGTGAGTGCATCTTGATACTTAGGCTCCTAGCATTGAGCAACATGACCCTCAGATTGCATTTATTTATAGCTGTTACAGTGGTACTTTGGTCTTTGGAACACATCCTAAAAAGGCACTATAGGGGTGGCAAGAGCCTTAGCCAGTATCCGAAAACCAAGGGGTGACAGATGCAGGCCGTCTTTGGCAAAGCATCGAGGTCTGTCAATCATGTCCTCCCAAGCAGACAGATACTGGATCCCCTTTGCATGACACCAGAAACCTAAACTTTGGAGTGACTTCAGTGCGTGTGTTATGTGGTGGACCTGGCACCCGAGAGACAGCTGACTGTTACCTTCTCCTTATTGTGCCTAGTGAGTGGGACATCAGTGTGCCTCACTATTGAATCTTCTAAGATTAGTGTATTGGGCATGTTGTTTTGCCTTAGAGGCTTAGGTTGAGGGGCACAATGTGTAGGTGAGCTATGTGTCTTTGGATTTGTGCTGTGTTGTGGTGGTCAGGTGCGTTTCTGCCTTGGAGGTCTCTGCTGTTAGCATTTAAGTATGCTACAATAATTGCTACAAGAAGGGTGACAAAGTGCTAGCCAAATATGCTAGATAAAAGTGCTACACAGAAGAGAACAAGCAAGATCTAAGGGAAAAATTGAAGTGCAGACTTTCTGGCACTGGTAATAGTTTACCATAGCTTAGTGGTGCTATGCATCACTCAAACCCACGCAAACACAGGTTTTTAAAGAAGAAAGTTGAAAGGGAGAGAAAAGCTGCCCAAACGGCCAATAAGGTACAATTTCAGAGCTAGAAACCACTCCTCTTGTGGTAGCTAGACTACCTACTGCTTACCACTCCCACTGATAAGCTGAAAAGCTACCCTCCAGCACAGAAAGGTCGGAGAAACTCAGAAACTACAACACAGTCCTGAGTACAGCAAAATCTGTATCCAGACGGACTACTCTAGTAACAGGAAAGGCGGGAAAGCATCAGGCTATCATTGTCTTAAAAACCTGTTCGTAATTTGAGGTGGAGTAGCTTATTTTTGGTCAAAAACACTTCATTGGCTCCAATAGAAATGTCAAAATCTTTGTATGCATCCTGTCAATATGCGATCATCCACAGCAAAAAAAGCCATCAAATAGTTTTAATAAACCAAAAAAAGGTACAATTCAGATAGCCAGTCCCAGATGATTGTTTATTCCGCAAATCCACAAACCAACACTGATAAATCACACTGCAAACCAAAGAACATCCAGGTTCGTGGATTTGCGGAATATTCTTTGGTTTGCAGTGTGATTTATCAGTGTTGGTTCGTGGATTTGCAGAATGTTCTTTGGCTTGCAGTGTGATTTATCAGTGTTGGTTTGCGGATTTGCGGAATAAATAATCATCTGGGACTGGCTAGCTGGATTGTAACTTTTTTTGGTTTATCAGTGCAGTTTCGGGTACTTGTGACCAACTTGCTTGTTTCATCAAATAGTCTTGCTTGTTTCTATTTCATATGCAAAGTCCTTGAACCAAAATTTAATTAAAACAAAACAGTATTAAAGCTGTTAATATCCACATTTCCCGATCATGCGAAGAACATGCAGACTAGTACGCAGTCGGTTGGTAATAACTTAAATTAAGAGGCATAAATCCATTAGAAACAGATGACTACATAACTACTCATTTCCTCCCTCTTCAGGGCTCGTTTAAACAAAACCTAAGAGACCAGCATATCTCAAATAAAGTATCACAAAGAAACCTTAATTATATCACAAATGCCTCCCTAGTCTCCTCCTTTTTTAAGGCTGGGTTGAGCGAATAATTGGTATTCAAACTGAGAAGTCTATATACCTGTAGCTTTGCAATCCATGCTACTTCTTCCAGCTCAACAATATTGTCAATATCACCGCCTCTTTTATTTTTGAATGAATCAAAGTTGATTTCATAACTTCTAGTGACATAACTGAACTAAGTTCCAAGTATTTCTCCTGATTGTATATACTTTACTAAATGGTTATCACTTTGGAAACTCTTGTTTAACTAAGTTCTATCATCTTGTATTCTGTTATGGAGCTTTTCTCTCCCGGCCTCCACTGAAAATGGGCTCATTTCAGCCCAGTGGATTTTCCCAGTCAACAAAAGCAAATAAATACATAAAATAAAATACATTTTTATTAATTATTGCCAATACTCTAAAATGAAAACAATATCCTGAATTGGCTGTAATGTGTTTTACCAAGGGATTCTTCTCATCCATTAGTCTTATGTCACTGATGTGCTTGGAGATTCCTTATTTGAATTGCCTATTCATTTTCCCCACATAGAAAGAGTTACATACATCACATGTAGCCAAATGAATCACGTTTCTAGTGGTGCAATCTGCACAGAAGTTGAAAATGTATTTCTTCCCTTGGATCAGATGTGTGCAAGTCCTGTCCGTAGTAATGTACTTACAACTTGTGCATCTACAACAAGGAAACGTGCCTTTCCCAGCTAAAATGCTTTTATTTTCTTTTAATGCATAATTACAAAGGATCTGCTTCAGATTCCTACTGTATCTGTAGGCAAAATGTTGTGCAGTGCCAAATATATCCCTGAATTTCTCATCAGATGTGAGGATTTTCCAATTGTCTTTACTTACACTGCATATATGTTTATTGTCACTGGTATATGTAAGGATCATCCTTATGTCCTTCTTCCTATCTTCACTTTGTCTATATGTGGAAATCATGTCACGTCTACACAAGTATGGTTTTCCTTCATCTCCCCTTTTCTCTTCCACATAATGTTGTGCATGCCTCACCTCATTTGAATTGTAGCCTCTCTGCATGAAATTATTAATCATCAACAGGCTAGCCTCCTTATATTCTTGTTCTTTTATATGGAGTCTAAATAGCCTCAGGAGCTGCCCCTTTAATATATTATCGTGTACATGCCTAGGGTGCATATTAGACCTAGAAAGGATATTATTTCTCCAACATTCTTTCCTGTACAGAGTGGTTTGCATTTCGCCATCAGCATCTTGTTTTAATCTTATATCTAGGAAATCAATGATATGCTTATCATGTTTTATTGTAAACCTAAGGAAGTCTGTAGAACTTTCCAAGTAGGCATGAAACAACTGAAGTCTTTTCACATCACCATCCCATAAAATAAAGATGTCATCCACAAAGTGTTTATATAATTTTATATGCTTGCTGAAGGGGTTATTATGCAGAATGTATGAATCCTCCCAGTATGCCAACATTAGGTTAGCATAACTGTTGGGGTGGTGATGGGAACACCATGTGCCATGTTGCTGTGCATATATTTGTTCTTCAAACAAAGATATTATGTTTTAGAATTATTTCCATTAAGGTACAAATTAAGTCAATCTTGCTTGCCTCAAATCCTCTGACTCTCACCAAGTATTTTCTGAGAGCTGTCAACACATACTCATTTGGTACAACTATAAACAAACTTTGAATATCCATGGTTACCATTAAGTAACCTTTCCTTTTACGCTCTTTTATCATGTGACTTCTTAATGTTCTCAAAAAATGTTGGCTGTTCCCGAGGACAGCAGGTGCCATTGCAGAATTCCTTTCAAATGACACTCAACAAATATGAAAGCTGGTTCAGTGACCCATCCTGCTCCCACAACAATGGGACTCATCAGAGGTTCTCTGGGATCCTTATGGATTTTAGTCAGACATTTAAAACTCGGTATTAAATGGATGAAAGACATTAAGATAAGTTAGTCAAACAGTCCTGCTGAGATATTCTTCTTCTCAAGTTCACATAAAGCAATTCTAACTGAAGCTCTGATCTTCTCCATCTGTCCCATATGCATCATCTTCTCCTAATAAGTTCTGTATCTTCATCTTATATTAAGATTTATTCATCAGGACGATCCTATGTCCACAGGTCTTATCACTAACTCAGCATTATTCTGAAGTTCTTTTAGGGCTTCTCTTTTTACCTTATTAGTATTGTGTAAACAATGTTGTTTTCCTGACAAAAGGAGTTTGGCTATTTCCTGCTCACATACATTAAGAAATATATCCTCAGTGGCATTCATTTTGTGGTATATAGGTGCTAGGTTTTTTGAAGAGAGTATATTCTCCAGTAGCTACTTCTTATACATAGTTTTCAACAATAATATCTCTACCAAACATCTTTAAACTCATTATAACATCGTTCAAATTTTGCACTCTCAGCTGGAATAAAAAGTAATCGTTTGCTCAACACCTTGAGATGGTGCTCATTCAGTTCCATTTCTGATAAAATCTATCTTTGCATTTAACGTTTCACTCTGCTTTCTCCTGAGGGATCCCTCCCCCTTTTTCTCCCTCTGCTCATAGATCTTTTTTTTTCTTGTTATGAGCCTCTTTGATTTGAAGCAGTAGCACTGGAAAAAACAAATGAGACTGTGGGTTTACTTTTTGGTCTAGCCCCTTGATTATTTGATGCATAAATTTCATTCTGTTCATTCTAACATTATCCTCAGTATATTCAATTGTGAATTGGGACAATTTGTTTCATTATTCACAATAGGAGAGTTTTGTTGTTCTTGTGGAGGGTTCATTCTTGGTAGTATAACACACTCATCAGTTCTCTCCCATTTCCATACAAAGACATTACCTCTGCTAAAATCCAGGTAATCCTTTTACTAAGCTGGTTTGTTTCAACCTATGAATGGGCCCTTTAGACAATGACAGCCAATTATGTCTCCTTGGCTGTACATGGAAGCAGGAGACGTAATGTGCATTTCCCTATTGGCTCTTGTAAGCCAAAATTAGACCAGTGAATTTCCTTTATTCTTGCTTCCTGGTGTTAGCATCTGTGGATGGACATTGGTTGGCTGTAAATGAAGATGAATTTGCCTAGATAGTAAGACATATGACAGCCAATTATGCCTTTGTGGCTATATAAGGAAGTTGGGGATGTAATGTCTATTTTTCATTGGACCTTACGAGATGAAATTAAACAAAGTGAACTCTATTTCTGCTTCTTTGGCACATGTATTTATGAACTAACACTGGTTGACTAAAGATGAAGGCGATTTCTGATTGGACATTAGTATTTTTAAAAACTGAAATATGCTTTTTATAGACAGATCTGATGAAGGGTTGTAAGAATCCAAAAGTGCTTATCTTATTTTGTTATAAGTTTGTTTTATTAAAGTTACCATTTATTTTAACTATATTATTAAGTTTCACCTGGTTTTGTCTTCAATGGTTTGGCTTTCAGACGGGAAAAGAAACTAATCTGGCTGTGCTGGTTTTGTTCGTTGTATATATATATATATATATATATATATATATATATATATATATGTGTGTGTGTGAGTATATATATATATATATATATATATATATATATATATATATATATATATTTATATATGTATGTCAATTCTGTTTATTCAGCCACAGAAATAAAGAAAGCAAGAGAGACTGGATACAAAGACCGATAGTGTAAATGGCAACTATATTAAGTTAGTAAAAGTATCTGTAGTGTATAGTGGTCAAAACATTTAAAGTGGTTTAAATATATGACTACAAGTACGTACAAGGTTATTGAGATAGTGTTCTTTTTAGTGCAAATGCAAATGTTTTTAAAGAGTCTAGTTGAGTAAGAGAGAGAGGGAGCACATTGCAAAGTTTTGCAATGGCATGGGAATAGAGACATTGTCCAACTCTTTTACTGGGTTTAGCTAGGGTTAAGAGTTGTTTGTTAGAGGACCTAAGATGCCAAGTAGGGATGTGTGTTTGTATTATAGTTTGAAGGGATGGGCAGAAGTTTGGATTATTTAGTAGTTTGTGGGTGATAGTAAGTTTGGAGTAATGTAGGTAATGAGGCCAGATTTAATGGCCAGGCAATGATGTGTGCGAGTTGGCATGTTGGAGACAAACGTAGCTATTTTATAGTAGCACGACTGCAGTTTGTTCAGGAGAGATGTGTGTAGGTTAGTGAAAATGAGACAACCATAGAGGAGGAAGGATAGAAGTAGACTATTAGCTAGTTTCAACTTGGTAGACTTGTCCAAATAGAGTTTATGCCTATAGAGTTTGTCAAGCTTAAAATTGGTCTTTTTGATTAAGTTGAGGATATGATTCTCAAAGGATAGTTTGTCATCAATTGTGATGCCAAGTAGTTTGGCTGTTTTTACAATTTCAATTTCCGTATTGTTTTGAGAGAATATTTTAAAGTCTAGAGTTAGAGGTTTCGTTGTGAAGAGTAAAAGTTTTGATTTTTTGGGATTAAGTAGTAGTTATCTTCGGTAAGCCAAGATTTGATGGAAGTAAATGCATTTTGTGTTAACTTTAGGAGATCTGAGATGTTGCTAGAGGATGTAATTATTGTTGAATCGTCCGCGTACTGAATGAGTGTACTTTGCTGGGATGCTTTACGGAGATTATTAATAAATATGTTAAAAAGCAAGGGCCCAAAACAGACCTTTGGAGAATGCCTGTGTTGTTGAGTAGGTAATCGGATTGCTTACTTTGCCATCTAAGATATTGTTGTGTAGATAGTTATGGAAAGTACAGTTTTGTACCTACCATAAATGTAGATGTTCGAGTGCTAATACAGCTGCAGTCATAACAGATGGGTTCTCCTGCCGTCAGGCGGGTCCTCGGTCGGCCGAATTCCAAAGTCTAGGTCCGGCGTCAGTTGTCGTCACTTCTTCCCTGACGTCAGTGCGACAGGGGTATAAAAGAACCAGCCGACGCCATTTTCTTCAGTTTTTCTTGCCCCAGATGTCAGGTGCCCCCAGAAGGAAGGAAATACATAAATTTGTGTAATAAAGCAATGCCATATAATCAAAAAGTGCAAGCAAATACATCATGAATGAATACCCCAATCTGGTTGCATGAAGATATGTTAGCCAATAGGCCTGTTCCAAGAGGTGAAGGAGGGAGGGAAACCTGGACTGCAGCTGTATTAGCACTCGAACATCTACATTTATGGTAGGTACAAAACTGTACTATGTTCATCGTGCATACAGCTGCAGTCATAACAGATGGGTAGAATCCCAAAGCTAAGAAAGGGGTGGTAGGCACTAGGTGGAACTAGGAGGAGCCAGGATGCCCTGCAAGACTGCAGTGGCAAAGCCTGCTCTAGTTTTGGAGTATAGTGGAAGGTGGTAGTGCTTGGAGAAGGTATGCACAGAACTCCAAGTGGCTGCTTCCAAAATATCTTTGGTAGGAACTCCTCTGAGAAAGGCTGCAGAGGTAGCCGTGGCCCTTGTGGAGTGAGCTCTGATGCCTGTAGGTATAGTTTTGCCATGAAAAGAATAGCAAAAGCGTATGCAGTGGGCTATCCATTTTGAGATGGTCTGTTTGGAAATTGGCTTTCCTTGAGCTCCTATAGCAAAAGACACAAAGAGCTGTTCCGATTTTCTGAAAGGCTTTGTTCTATCCAAATAATAACGCAGTTGTCTGTGGATGTCCAAGGAATGCAGTAATCTCTCCCCTTTGTTTTGAGGATTTGGATAAAAGGTAGGTAAGTGTATGGCCTGATTCAAAGCTACCCTGGATATCACTTTTAGCATAAAGGACAGGTTGGTTCGTAATGAAACTCTGTCCTGATGGAAGATGATAAAAGGCTGCACAGCCATGAGAGCTTGTAGTTCTGAAACTCTACGAGCTGAGGTAATTGCCAGAAGGAAAGCTGTTTTCCAGGACAAATATTGCAAATCTGATGAGGCAGCTGGCTCGAAAGGAGGCAAGGTCAGTTTTTCCAGAATGAAATTGAGATCCCAAGTAGGTATTGGTTGTTTCCTTGGGGGGTTTTAGATTCTTAGCCCCTCTGAGGAACTGTCTTAAGAGGGGGTGAGAGAATAAGGGTGGATCAGTGTTGTATTCTGCAGAAATGGCTGAGGCATAGATTTTGATGGAGGAGAATGAAAGTCCACTGCTTAGCAGCTCAGCTAGATACTGTAATATTTGAGGTAAATTCAGTTTTCCAGGATCCTGGCCCTTTTTTTCATTCCAGACACAAAACCGTTTCCATTTTGCGGAGTAAGCTTTTCTAGCAAATGGCCTTCTGGCCTCCAAAATGACATCCTGCACCTCCTTGGAGAGTAGGGTCTGTTGTGATGCTAAGGAATCTTCCATGCGGCTAGATTGAGTGTTTTTAGCTGACTGTGAAGAGTTTTGAAGCTGTGCTGAGTCAGGAGAAGAGGCATTAGAGGCAGGGTCCATGGTGGGGAATGCATCAGGCTCCTCAGGAGTGGGTACCAGTGTTGTCTTGGCCAGTCTGGAGCAATGAGAATCATCTTTGGTCTGTCTGCTCTGGTTTTCAACAGAACTTTGGGCAGCAGAGGAAGAGGTGGGAAGGCATAAACTGTCATTGATGTCCAACTGAAAGAGAGAGCGTCCACTCTCCAGGCCTTTGGATAAAAAATCCTTGAGCAGAATTTTGTCAATTGGTGATTTTTGTGGGAGGCAAAGAGATCTATGTCTGGCCTTCCACATGCTTGAATTATCTCTGTAAAAACTTGAGGATGCAACTTCCATTCGTGTGGATCTGTCATATTTCTGCTTAGGTTGTCTGCCAGCGTGTTTTCCTTGCCTGGCAAGTACTGTGCTTGTAGTTCGATTTGTAAGTCCATGCCCATGTTCCAAAGTGACATGGCCAGTCTGCATAAAGGGTATGAATGTGTTCCTCCCTGTTTATGTACCACATTACTGTGGTGTTGTCCGTTCTTATCAATAGTTGACCTGGTTGCAGAAGGTCTTTGAAAGCTATAATAGCATTTATTACTGCTAGCTTTTCCTTTTGAATGATGTGAAGGTGCTTTTCATTTTGGGATCATTTGCCCTGAATGCACCGATCTGTCATGTGCGCCCCCCCAGGCGTAGTCCGAGGCATCTGTTGTGATGACTTGATTTGCTTGAGGCTTGCTGAATGGGAGACCTGTGTTTGTTTGGCATGCTTGAGCCCACCACAGAAATTCCTTTTGAAGACATGGAATTAGTGGTATTATTGTTTCCAAACTGTGGCTGTGTTGAGACCATAGGTTTTTCAGGTACCATTGAAGTTTCCTCATATGCAGCTTTGCACATGGGATTAGTAAGATGCCATGAATCCCAGCGCCTGTAGGATTTTCCTTGCAGTCAGCCTGGTGCAATTTGCTAGTGCTCTGAAGTATTGAGTTAGTTGCCCCTGCTTCTCTGGCGTGTGGTAAGCCATCTGGGTGTTTGTGTCCAAGTTGGCACCCAGGAAAATTATTTTCCGAGAGGGTATTAGCCTTGATTTCTTTTTGTTGACTGTGTATCCCAGAGAATTCAACAACATTATTACATAAGCCAGATGTTTCAGAAGAATGTGCTTGCTGTCCGCTTGGATCAGGCAGTAATCCAAATAGGGGTATATTTGCATCCCTTGAAGTCTGCAGTAGGCAATTACTGATGCCAGGCATTTCGTGAATACTCTGGGCGCAGTAGATAAGCCAAAGGACAATGCAGAGAATTGATAATGGGTTGAACCTGCAAGAAATCTGAGGTATCTTCTGCAATTTTGTCTGATTGGGAAATGCAGGTATGCCTCCTTGAGGTCCATTGTTACCAGCCAAGACTCCTTGCCCAGCATGGGAAGAAGCTGCTGTAGAGTGAGCATCTTGAATTTTGGTACGAGTAGAAATGTGTTTAGGATGGATAGGTCCAAAATAGGTCTCCAATCTTTTCCCTTCCTTGGTACCAGGAATAGTCTGGAATAAAAACCTTGACCTTGTTCTTGCGTAGGTACCTCTTGAATAGCTTTCATGTCTATGAGATCTGTAATTTGTCTTTGTGCCTCTGCCCTTTGATTGTGTGGCAGGTTTGGCATGCCTATCATTTTTGGAAGGGTGTGAAAATGGAAATCTGTAGCCTCTATTTATAATGTCCAGGATCCATTTGTCTTTTGTGACAATATGCCAATTTTTTGAAAATAATGCCAGTTTTCCGCCTAAGGGTGCTGCCATTTGAGTCTTGCTTGGCATGCAAAGGGGAAAGTCATTGGGCTTGCTTTCTGAATGGTTGCGAGTTATCCTCACCACCTCTTTGTGTAGGAGCTTGCCATTGTCTGCCTCTAAACAATCCTTGGGATTGTCCTCTGCCCCTTGGGCGCCTGTATCTACCTCTTTGGGGTCTGTCTGTGGCTGGAAAGGACCAATTTTTGGAAGGCCAATTCCTACTGAAACATGGGAGTTGTACCTGTAGAAAATCTTTCACAGTTTGCATTGATTTAGCCTTTTCCTCCATTTTTCCTTAATACCTCCTCAGCATTAGCACCAAATACTACATCCTTTTGTAGAGGGTCATCTAGTAATTTAGCTTTGACATGATCTGGCAAGGTTTGTTCCTTGAGCCAGGCATGTCTACGTATGACTGATCCTGTAACAGCAGCTCTACATGAGGCCTCTAGAGCATCAAAACCACATTGTAAGGTATGTTTACCCACTTGTTCTGCACTATGCATCAAATCCTGCAACTCCTTCAAGTCTGGTTGTTCAGGTTGTGACATTTTACTTTTCAATTGTGATAACAAGAACTGTTGGTACTTTAGCATATGGAACTGACAATTTAATGCCCTCATGGTTAAGGTAGCCGAGGTATATACCTTTTTTCCCCACCTTTCTAATGATCTGGAATCTCTCTCGGAAGGTAATGGATTTTTAGCAGTGGAGGCCTTAATTCCCTTGGGGCCCTGCGAGATAGTTTCTGGGTCAGCAGCATGGCTTTTGTAAAGAAATTGGTGTGAGTCAGGAACCCTGTAGTACCTGTCCGGCTTGACTGGGGCTGGAGGTAGAGAGTCCGGGTTAAGGCAGGCCTCCGAGTACACATCATCTAGTATGTCCAAGACAGGAGGTATAGCCAGAGGCCTGTGCTGAGGTAGCAAGAGAAACTCCCTAAGCCTTTTCTTGGAATCTGAATAATCTTGGCCTTCCCAGTGGAAGTGTTCTCTTAAGGTATGCAAAGTTTCCCCAAATGAGTAATCCTCTGGGGGGGATACAGAGGGAATGGACTCCTCTGCATCAGAGTCTTCAAAAGGGGAGTAAGAATGTTCCTGATCATCAGAGTGCTCAGAAATAATGGAGCCCTGATCAGAGGAGGGGGATTCTTCCTCCACTCTGGGCCTTTTGTCCCGGGGGGTTGAGAACCCCTGATAAGAGTAATTAAATCCTCAGCCATTTTAAGCATCTGTTTTTTAGGCATGGGGCCTGGAGATGGGCCCTGTGTAGCTTGTCTCTTAGAATGCATGGCTGCGTTAGACTTAGTGAAAGCCTTGATGGAAAAAGAAGAGGGAGGTCTGAAGACACCTTGAGAGGAGGTGGACCTGTCCACATTTTGAGATTCACCGCCAAGAGTGGCTTCGGTAACTGTAGTCGGGGAGTGGGCCGAGGAGCCTGCGACCTCGGGTACAGGAGACACTGCCAATGAAGTGTTGTCGGTAGTCAGGGGCTGCGTAGGCGCCTCGCTGAGAACCGGACTACGTGTAGTCGGCTTTGGCGTGGTGTCGGTAGAGGCCGCGGACCTCGTGTGTCGGTCCTTATCTTTGCGCTTTTTAGACAAAACAGGAATCGGAGTATCCGACGACATATGTTTTGCCAAAATAATGCTGGGCGAACTCCGCCCGATGCTTAATGGTGCGTTTGTTGAATGTAGCACAAAAGCGACAGACCGAGATGTCGTGGTCTGGGCCTAAACAAGGAATACAGAGGGAATGGAAATCCTTATGCAGTATTTGCTTCCCACATGAAATACAATTATTAACTTTGTCTGACATCGGTCTGAGGCAAGAAAAGTTTTACTTAGCTTTCAAGAAGACTTCGGTTGCAAAATTTTCGTAATTTCAGGAGCTGGCCGACCGGCACTTGCGAACTGCTTCTGCTTCGGGCACCGCGCGGCAAGAAAGACTGGAGAAAATGGCGTCGGCTGGTTCTTTTATACCCCTGTCGCACTGATGTCAGGGAAGAAGCGACAACAACCGACGCCGGACCTAGACTTTGGAATTCGGCCGACCAAGGACCCGCCTGATGGCAGGAGAACCCATCTGTTATGAGTGCAGCTGTATGCACGATGAACATCCAGGATAGCGTGTGTGGGGAGCAGTTTACGGTCTCAAATTATAAAAGTAGTTTTGAGTGAGACACTGTATAAAAAGCTTTTGATAGGTCTAGTAGGATCACTGATGTTAGAAGACCTGCATCAAGAACTTTATATACAGTGTTGCTAAATGACAGTAAGGCTGTTGTGCTGTGTGCTGGCCGAAAACCATGCTGGGTGAGTGCAAGTAGGTTATCTGTGAGATGTTTTAGCAATTGAGAATGGATGTTTTAGCAAATGAGAATGAATACACTTTTCTAACATTTTAGATAGAGGTGAAAGTATGGAGATGGGCCGGTAGTTAGATAGATCACTGGTGTTACTGCCTTTGTGAAGGGGGGTAATAATTCAGTTTTTCCATAGTTGTGGGACATATGCTTCGGAGATTGATCGGTTAATGAGAAAGCTAATTGGAAGAGCTATAGAATCTGCTGCAAGTTTTAGGCATTCAGCTGGAAGGCCATCGGAAGAAGGGCAGCATGGTTTTAGTTTTGAGGGCAGTTTATGAACTAGAGAGGTGGGCACTGGTTGTAATGTAAATATAGGAGTGAACGGGTTTTTGTTGGAATTATATATATATTTCCACTACTAAATCCCAAAAACCCAAAACTACCAACGCCCAAAATCCTGAAACACTAAAATACAGAAACATCAAAACCACAAAATTCAAACTACCGAAAACTACACTCAACATACACCACACACATACACACACCTCCTCCCAGAACACAAACATACAAACCTAAACTACTGCGCCTCCCACACCCCCCCCCCCTAAATATTCTAACTCCAGGGTCGCACTACATACACAAACACACGAAACAGCACCACACGCCTAAATTTCCCTCGCACACACACATCACAGTCACAACACACACTTACACACTAAACCCCTAACCAACACATTTAAACATAGATACTTACCTGACCTTCCACCATATCGCAACACCAAAAGCGCGAATGTCAAACTCCTGATGATCGGGATTTTGAAATTCGTGCTTCTGGTCTTTCGGTAATTAGGGGTTTCGGCTATATAGTCTCGAAAGTTTGAAATTCTGTATTTCAGACTTTCGACATTATGTACTGATCTTATATAGATATATATATATATATATATACACATACACACACACATATACATATGTATATGTATACACACACACACACATATATATATATATATATATATATATATATATATATATATATATTAGTCACATATATATGCACATACATTATGTTCCTAACAGTTTATGCAAATTTTGCAACACTTAAATAACATGGCTTTTACTTCCTGCAATTTCACACTTTTACGTGAACTCATATCACATCTTTCCAAAAGGTTCAATTTACTATACCCTCCCCTAAGTCCCTTTAAAAAAGAAAATAAAAGAACTACATGCAGTTGAAAAAACAAATCCCAAAAGCCTCAGCTCCTCCATGGTCACAAGCTGCATTGGTACTCTTACTAAAAAGAAGGCCGTCAATGCTAAGATGCTTTTGCCATAAATTATGTGCAAACACTTCTTTAATTTAATCTTCAATTGTAATGTGTTTTCCGTTCCTGTGTGTTTTCTACCTGTATTCAGTTAACCTTTAATTTAAAAATTAGCTTTTTCGGAAAGGAGTAGTGAATGACTAGCTTTGTGACTTTATGCTTAATGCAGTTTAAAACTAAAGTTGCTGGGGAGAGATATTTAGTTCCAACATGGTTTGCCCCTGGATTTATTTTCCTTTTCTAACTAGTGATTACTCAAATCTTGCTTTTATTGCACTTCAAACAGTGAATTGCTGCCTCTCAAACAGATCCACTGAAGAGACCACTGAGTGAAGGCTCTGAACATTTCTTGATTCATGTCTTCCTTATTTTACGTGCATCCCTTCAACTCATCACTTTCCACTTAGATAATCTAGATGTCTGCAGTCTGGTAATACATGTGTTCATGGAAAATCCCTACAACATTTAACTGGCTTTAATTACTGAAAATGCTTACATTACAAAAATGAAGAAAACCACCACCCTAGACTAAATCTATATTCTTTGTAACATACATTATGCACATTGTTTTACTTTATCCTTATTCCAAGTTTTCTGTCATGCTGCAATGTAAGTGATAAGCTACTTTATTTTTCTTTTTTTTTTTATTTAAATGGCTTACTATTAAAAATCAGGTCAGTTACTATTCAAAAAAAGATTTTCTCCACGCACACTATGCAGTACTTTACTCGTTTCACCCATGTACTCCTACATTGTACTTCACAACAGTGCTAAACCATTTATGCAAAACATATACATGAAAAGTTATTTTACTTGCATTTATTTCCTCTCCTACCATCATTTGGTTCCTTTTTGGGATAACACAACTTAATATGATCCATATGCTTTAGCTCCCTGCACATTTTAAAATATGCAGCATATAATGAATGTAATACTAAGCTATTTCTTCAATATGTTGCAAGTTATATCATTATTAGTCTTCTGCATAATCTTCACCCTCTCCTATCCGCTTCTGGTTCAAATTTCAGCTTTACCTGACTGGCACACAATGAGACTCTTAACTCTCCCACTACTTCCAGTAACTTATAGTTGGACTAATACTAACCAACTCTACAACTGTTCAAGAAGTTCACTTAACTGTTAGTGACACTGGTCTTGTTCCTCCCATTCTTCTCCCAAGTCTTCTTCTGATTTGCTCCCAAGCTTCTCTCTGTTGCTCAAACATTGCTTTTTGAATAAGGGAAAAGATTTCACAGGCACAAATCTGTACCCCTCCTACTTGTGCATGATCCAGAAATCAAGTCCTTCTTACCTTGTTGACTGGAATTATGTTGAGTGAATTTGTTTTTCAGATCTTCTCCAAAGCCAGAGCTATCGCCATACATGTTTTTGACCCACCTGGACAAAATATTCTAAAGACCACTGGGTATAGTAGTTTGAATCTTACCCCAGCCTAACAACTCTTAATGACCGGAATAAATGTACTCCTCTTTTGTCGCATATAAAGTAAGTCATTTTCTGCAAATATCTTGGCATCCCCAATACTCAGCACATTTCCTTGTTGTCATAGTTTTATCAGAAGTTTGATCAGAAGCATTTCCTTCTACTGCATTTTAACCAGCATGGTTCTCTGCTAATTCAACCTGCAAATATGGTGCTTCCAAATGTTCCTGTGGAACAGGAGGCCAGTTACTTATTAGTACCTTCACAAAGTTAACAGTCAGCTTCTTCCAACTTCTCTGGTACTGCAGAAAATATTTCTCTGCTTCACATGGATGGGGAGCATGTTCCATAGACGCAGTAGTCTCTGGGATACATACCTATCTCTCCAGCAAGTCCTATCTATATCACATGCAAGGTTTTAAGTCTTTAGAACGGGTAATTCTGGTGCTGTTTCTTTTGTGGATATGCATGAGGTCCATCGGTCTGACAATGCACTGTATGCCAAACATAGATCTCCCCTCAACAGCCTGTAGAGGACAGAATACGGGGATAGGGCCTTGTGGCAGTCTGCATTGGAGATTTTACTTACACCTTGTATTCTTTTAGTGAGGAACCTCTGTGGACGTTCCAATTGTTGGATATGCCTGGTTAGGTATATACCAAAGTGAGCATTGTACTCAATGATGGGTCTGATGAATGCTGAATACAGTGGAACAATGACTTCCTTGGACTTAGAAGCCATATCTTGCTTATAAGTTGTGCAATGTAGAATGACTTCTTCACCACTGTAGACACATGATGGTAACCTAGCCCTTACTATCTCCTTGTGTCTCTATGTCCCTGACTACTGGATCAACTCAAAGGGGTATGTTGTCAATATGATAGTTACCAGGGATTGATGACTTCCCAAATGGTACTATTATGCATTTCTTGGCATCTAAGTTTAGTCCATGGCTCTGACACCAGTTGTTTGTCTGTGTCAGCCCCTCCTGGAGAACATTTGCAGCAGTATGACTCAGCCAGAGACCACTGACATTGGCCTTGACTTCTGAGAAGTAAATGCTCCACTTGTGACTGGCCTCTTTGTAGAGGTGGATTCCCCAATTCTAACTTCCTGGATCCTGTCTGTGAGCCAGTTGGCTATCCACTGGATTCAGGATACAAACTTCCTTACTCATGCTGTTATTTCTAACAAACATTTTCTCTCTACCAGCAGTTGGCCAATAATCCAACATAAGATAAATATACCCTCAGAACTTTCTCCTCTCTGTAGTCATTACTAGGATACCCTCATCCCAACTCACCTACTTACCCCCTTTTTGTTCTCTCATTGTTCATTCCCTTTAAAAAAAACCCTTTAAAGCTATACTCATATTTAGAATGTAGCTAATGTACTGTTTCACCTAATGTATCTGTATGGATGTTCACATTTTGTACATACTGTGATATACAGATGATATCCCACTGAAATGCCAACACATAATGTGACATCCGGACAATATCCTACCGAACAGTCAACAAAAGTGTAACGTCTCTCACAATCCTGAATAAGTAACTAAGGAGCTTCAATCCTCACTACTGACTCTAATATGAGACTGTCACTTAAACAGGAGTACTATTCCACAATTTTCCCCTAACAGCACAACAGGGACATGCTCTATAACATGGGACTGGACTGTATTCTTCTGTCCACCCCAAATACAACTGCTTATTACACACCCCAGAGCAATGTGTCCCAGTTTAAGACCTCTGATACACTCACACTTAAATATCACACATCCAAATACTTCTGGTAAAGCATGACACCGATTTTCAGCTGTGTCCCTTACCCAAAATAATATGGTAATGCTGCCACCAATCAGAGTGTCTTCATGCCCTTTAAAGGGGGTGTCCAATTATAGACATTAAAACAAATTATAGCAAATGACCTAAGCAGCCAGGCTTTTGGAGTGACCCAGGAAGTTACCAAGGCAAGTATAAACACTCTCAAATCACTAACGAAAACACTGATTGACCAGCCACAATGTAAGTTAATAAAAAACATTTAACAATGAGCAAAATGGTTAAAAAATAAAATAGTAATTTCCTCCAAACAAACAGAACTCAATCTCCAGGAAAAGGAAATCAATACTGAATGATAGAAATCCAACATTTAGAAAAACACTAACTGATCTAACTGATTAGTTATAATTTCCTAACTATGGTATAACAAAAAGATTCACTTAGAGCAAATGTTCCCAGTAAACAGCTGTAAGTAACGAAAAGAACAAATGAAAGCACCAGGAACAAAGCAAATAGTGATTGGAGCAATTCTGTCCAAGGTAGCATAAACTCTCAAGCTCTTCAAACAACTGCAACACAACGAATATACTTTGTAAAAGTATCTTTATTCCGTGCACAAACTAATGTTGGTTAGCGCTTTCGCTGTAGCTTCATCAGACCAACACTGGTTTTTACAAAGGTCTTTAAATACTATTGATGGCGGGAAAAAGGAAATCAGCATTTAAAGGCATATGCCTATTAAATCCATCATAAAAATTAAACAATCAAACTCCCAGGTATCGGAAGTACATATATCATTAAAAACTTTATAAAAACTTTAATCCCAATAAAAACAGAAAAATATGTATATAAAAAATATAAAAAATCATTGTTGCTCAATTCAAAGTGCATCTATTCACAGTGACTATAGTCTGACACATGAAACCAAGCATACATAAACGATCTGTTGTAATTAATGAACATATCAAAATGCTAAAAGTCAGTGCACATATCCTGTGTGGAATCCCAATCTAATAACTAAGTGCTGAGACCATAATAAAATGGCTAGACTTGAATCATAAAGCCTATATTGTGAAAAGTGAAAAATAACAGGTGGAGGTGTATAACAGTGTGTACAGTGAATGTGTAGGTATATAGATGTAATCAGTTCTTCAGTCTCCTCATTTTTAAAAACGGTTTAATCGGTACCTTCCCATTTAAACCGGGTGGAACGTCAGCCCTAAACCTGATGATCCAGTTACTCTCCTTGGACTCAGTTAGATTGCAAATGTCACCACCCCTCTGTGTCTCCTTTATCATTTCTAATATCCTGAACTTGAAACTATGTGTCTGGTCAGTTTCAACAACATGCTTAGCCAATGCATTCCGCACGTACGCTTTCCTGATGTGATAAACATGTTCCCGCATTCTATCCCTGAGGCATCTGTTGGTTTTGCCAATATAGAATGCGGGACATGTGGTACAGGTGGCCAAATACACCACATTAGTGGACATGCAATCACCTTTCGTCCTCATTCTGAAATCACCATAGCCATTGGGATGAATAAAAATGGTATCGGACTCAATATAGTGACAAAAATTACAATGGCCACAGGGAGATGTATGTAAGTCATTGTTCCCATTGCCATCCCTAAGAAACTTGGGATAACATAACATTTTACGGAGACTCTTCTTGTTCCTATATATAAATTGTGGTCTCACACCAACTATCTCTCTCACCTCTGGGTCAACAGATAACACATGCCAATGTTTATTAATGATGTCCTTGATAGACCCTATATCTTTCGTATACAACATGGAACATGGAACACTATTTAAGGTATTTCTCTCTAAATTACCATTGTCATCCCTCATAAGTCTGTTTGAAAAATAGGGAGCTGCTCTACTCTCTCTCAGACCTTCTACATCAACAAGCCCCGTTGTCAAGTCACCTTCTGTATACCCACGATTTTTCAATCTAGCAGAGAGGTCCTGAGTCTCACTCATAAACTTGGAGTCACTCGGGGTGTATCTGGATACCCTCGTAGCCTGGCCTCGTACTATGTTCTTGTAGACGAAGCCAGGGTGCATGCTCGTACGGTGGAGTAAAGAATTTCTATAACAAGATTTTCTGTATAGGCCGGTGTTATAAATACCTCCTTCCAGTCTTTCCACATACACATCCAAGAATGGTATCCTACTCTTAGAGGACTCCATCGTGAATATCAAAAAGTTCGTGGTTCCATTCAACTCATTAACAAATCTACCAAGTTGTAAGCTTGATCCCTTCCAAAGAAAAAACAAATCATCGACGAATCGCCGATAGAAACAGACATGACTGTTGTACAGTGCATTGGGAAACAATTCCCTAACCTCCCATTCAGCTATAACAAGTTTGGCGTAGCTATTGGCACAAGAAGTGCCCATAGCTACGCCATCCTTCTGTAGAAACAATCTGTCGGTGAAGCCAAAAACATTGGACTCTAAACACCACTTTCAAAAGGGTCATATATAAATCAATATCACTTGTTGTGTAATCAGACACTCTTCTCAGATAGTTGGCCACCATCTCAATTCCTACTCCATTGGGTATCATGGTGAATAGTGACTGGATATCCATTGTCACTAATATATATTCAACCTCTGTAAAATTCGAACCCAAAAAGCCATACAGGTCCAAAAGGAATTGTTTGGTATCTCGTAGAGTGTACATGTTCTGATCTACAATGGGTCTGAGTTTACTCTCTAAATAAATTGAAACTGGCTCCGTGGACCAGCCCCTCCCTGCCACAATCGGTCTCATTGGTGGGTGGGTGATGTTTTTGTGGATCTTCGGGATCCCTTGAATAACAGGGACCAATGGATGGAAAACTCTTAAAAAGTCATAAAGTTTAAAATCAATGACCTCCCTTTGAAAAAGATCTAACAGTAAAGACTGTATACCTATATGGATCTCACGTACATGTTCAGATGTAACTTGGGTATAGAACTTAGTATCATTCAACATCTCCAGCATGTCTTCATTGTACCTGGTAACATCATAGACGACCATGCCACCCCCTTTATCTGCAGGTCTAACTATGATGGTGGGGTTGTTGCACAAATCACGTAGTGCTTTTCTCTGATTAAAGTTCAGATTGTATATTTTTCTAGTTTTACCTCCATTAGTCTCATAGCACATTCTGTACATAACTAAACAGCACTGCCTCTAATCTAAACTAAATTACTACAACAGAGCAAAGGCAGGCTTATGGCTCTTGGCGAGTCCTTTCTGGGTAATTCACTGCACAGCACAACTGACAACTTTAACTGACTTAAATGTCTTCAGCAGACTCTTTTATAGACGTAGCCTAACTGTCACAACTGCTCCAGTTCTAATTTTCCATTTCATATTTTGAAAAATCAAACAGCTGTTTACTAAAACTCCCTCCTGTGTTTCAGCTTCTGAGAGTAACACATAGCAACTGCCAACATTCCAATGACATCATCTGCAGAGCAGTTGAATCTGAGACAGTTTGCTTTTAGAATCTTTCTTCACAAACATGCACAGTTAGAAATGTAAAAAGGACACTGTTCAAGTCTTTAAAACATTCTGTACAAACTGATCATAAATCAACATGTAAGAACCTATTTGCAATATCATAGCTAGTCATGCTGGAATACAATACACAGGTCCAGCTGACATTATATCCAAAACTTCAGCCAGACATGCTAGCAAAAATGACAGTGTCCAATTTCTTCACACATACGTGTACACATTATACATACACACATATATGTATGTGTGTATGTAGATACAAAGGTTTTCAGGGTTGTTATTCAGTGGAATATCTGGGCAAATGAAAAGAGGAGTACTTATCAATTGCAAGAGGAGCTCTAGTAGTGATACAAGAGGAAAAAAATATGATGATGGTAGATGCATAGTACTAAGGGACTACTGGCTAGGGAGGAGGATTACACTGGAATGCATTTACATTCCACCTAAAACTGCTATTATGGAGCTTAAGAAAATTCTGGGAGAAATAATCAGCTTTCAGCAAGGAATATTACTTACAGGTAGAGACTGGAATTTGGTTTGCAACAGTGAAGATGTGTCTTGGGGGCCTAGAAGGGAAAATATAACAAAGGAGGGTAGATTTTTGAAGAAATTTATGAAAATGTTTGGCAAGGAAGATGCGAGTTCAGTAATAGGAGTTCATGGTGAATTTACATATTATTCACCACGATACAAAAACTGGGCTAGGCTAGACAGATTGTATATCTCACAGGAGCATGTGCATTTAATTCAGGGTCTTGAAATGCACCCAATAACTATGTCAGATCAAGCGCCAACAATAACTAAAATAGAAAGGCAAGGTAATGAAATAAAAATGGGACAATGGCGCTTTCCCACCTATTGGATGGAAAGAGAAGAATTTAAGAATGGGTTTTGGAATTAATTCAGGAGCTACTACAGACAATAGAAAATTCTTCTGAAAATATAGCTAGGGAGTGGGATAAAACTAAAGTGGAGTTTAAAACTAGGGTGGAAATAAAAGAAAAGGAGATATGGTTAAGAAGTAACAAGAATTAGAGGGACTAACAAATGCTATTGTATTGCAAAATAGGGGGAATCTCTCAGAACAAGAAAGAGAGCAATTACAGAATGCTGAACAGAAAAGGGATTAGTTCAAAAATATGCACGAGTTTAGAAAGAATGCTGTTAAGCAACTATTTTTTGATAATATTCTAGAGCACAAAAACTTTTAGCACAACGACTCAGGCAACAGAAAGTGGAAAGGGCCGTCACCAAGCTTAGGGAGCCTTTAACAAGGAAGATAACAAGAGATCCTGTATAAGTATTAGAAATACTGCAGAAATTTTATGAAAGTTTTTAAAGCAGAGAAACGTGGAAATCAAGAAAATGTACAAATGGAAATGTTTATGGAAAAATCAAATATGTCAAGGTTAGAGGTAGATAAAGCTCAATTACTAACAGGACAAAAAGAGAAGATAAAAATGGCTATGTATAACCAATCTATATGAAAGTCTCCAGGAATAGATGGTATTTCTGTGGACGTTTTGGAAGTTAGGAGGGAAAAAAATGATAAATATATGGAAGGTTTTGTTTAAGAGTATTTTAAGAGGAGAAGTACCAGCATCCTGGAAGAAGGTGGTGGTAATGGTCAACACCTAAAAAGGGTACAGATTCATCAGATCCAGCTTC
The DNA here is from genome assembly GCF_019279795.1 of Protopterus annectens. Taxonomy (NCBI): domain Eukaryota; kingdom Metazoa; phylum Chordata; order Ceratodontiformes; family Protopteridae; genus Protopterus; species Protopterus annectens. The sequence continues at coordinate 1,716,459,977 of NC_056731.1, read as the reverse complement.
ATACAGGCCCATTTCAATACTAAACCATGATTATAAAATGTTTATGTCTATAATGGCTACAAGAATGGCAAAAGTGATACCAACATTGATAGATATGAATCAATGTGGTATTCTGGAGGGGAGGCAAACATTTGACAATATTAAACAGAACATTGATGATCCAAAGGGAAGCACAATGTAAGAAAATACAACTTTCATTAGTGGGACTTAATGCACAGAAAACATCCGACAGAGTAGACTGGGACTTCATGAGCAGGGCAATGGAAGCATTTGCTATCCATAATACAATTATAAGGTTGATTAGAAGTATATATGAGGGATTGAAGGTGAAAATTAAAGTGAGTGGGGTCATCTTTGACAACTACTTGAGTAGAGGAACCAGGCAGGGTTGTCCACTTTCCCCTTTGTTGTTTGCATTATATTTAGAACCATTGGCAAAGAAAATAAGTGACTCAAATTCAAGGATACAACTGGTATGGTAGTCAGGAAAAGTTGGCTCTATTTGCAGATTATATTATTTTATACATGACAAAATCAGAAAGGGACATTACAGTGTTGTGGAACATTTTAAGACAGTTCCAGATCTTCTCAGGATACAAAATTAATGAAGCTAAAACAAAGGCAATAGTAGTAAATTATGTACTCACACACAAATTGGTCCAATAATATCCATATTTATGGGGACATGAAGACTTTAGAAGTATGCATTAGAATGGACTCTGTTGTGGCAGACAGGGATCTGTGGGAAGACACTAAACAGAAGATAATACAAAAATTGAGAAACTGGAAGCTTTGTTATGTGGATATGGATACTAAGATACAAGTCATTAAAATGTTTATAGTCCCTTTAGTTTTATACACAGGTCAGGCATACTTTATTAACCACAGAAGAAGCTGTGGACAGCAATTAAAAAAAAAAGAGTTGAAGGATTTTATCTGGGAAGGGAAGACAGCAGGGGTCACGTGAGATAAGTTGATACTTCCAACAGAACAAAGCGGACTAGGATTACCCAATTTGGATTACCCAATTTGAGGGTGGGTATTTTACAGCAACACAGTTAAGGCTCTTATGCAGAGCACAAGCAGAAAACTATAATTCAAAGTGGAATGGAATGATGATGATACAGGGAGGAACCTCAAGAAATAAGTAGAGATTGGAATTTTGGATGCAGACTCTTAAGGAGAACAACAAAAATCATAGAGAGTATTATATTCATAAAATAGCAGGGAATATTCTAAGAACTAAACCAGCACAAGAATGGAGAAAAGAGATTCTGCCAATTGGGATGACTGTGGTTAGAGACACAGATAGCAGTTAAGAGTCGGCTGTAACTTATTGGAGAAAACTGGCAAAGGAACCAAGGTATTGGGAGCAAATAACTAGAAAGGGAAAGTAATAGAATGGGAAGAGGCCAATAATCTATTTGCACTGCAGGTTAGAGATTTCCCTATCAAAGATTGATATCAGGGTATAGGCAAACAGAAAGGAACAGGGAGGTCCTAAATGAAAGGCCAACACTGGTGAAGCTGCAGTTAAAAAAGGAATAATCAGTAAAGCATATAAATATTGCATGATAATTATAAGAATCAGAGGATCTTAGAAAAGACTGGCAAGAGAGACTGGATAAGCAGTTCACAAAGAGACATGGGGACATATATCTCCCAAACATGTAACAAAGTCTAGACAATTTAGGACCTTTGCCTGGAAGTGTTTACATAGGTATTGTTATACCCCAAGTAAACTCCAAAGAAATTTTTCTCAGGTGGACAGCAAATATTGGGAGGTGTGGAAGGCAAGAAAGAGGTGGCTGGGAACATAATTTTTGGGAATGTAATGAACTGGCAGACTTTAGGGATTGCCTGCAGACTGCTCTGTTGTAAATGCTGGGTGAGCACATTGGATTGATGGAGGAGATGATTTTTTTGAGCTATGATACAGAACTGGAATTGCCTAGACACAGTAAAGCCTTGCTGAGTCGAATTATGGTGGCTGCCAAAAAACAATTACTAGAAAATGGAAATCAAAGTCTAGATGGACTTTACTAGAAGTAGTGAATATAATAACAGACATACAATAACTGGAACTGGGATCTTTTGACAAGGGAAAGAATAAACTATGGAAAAAATGGAAATTGTGGGAACAATACATGCAGAGAAAGAATAGGATTTGAATAAGACATATGACGCTTAACTGACAATGACTGGATATTATAAGTAATGTATAATATTTGCAACCACAGTTGTTTCAGTGCTGGGCAACTAAAGTGGTGTCATTTTGTTTTTCATGAATATAAATGCAATATTATTAAATTATCACATATGGCATAGGCAAAGATGTTAAAAAAAAAAAAAAAAAAAGTCGATTAAAGTGTTGTTGATGGATCAACAGGATCCCCAACCTGTTATCTATGCTAGAGGTTATAGTGTAGTCAATAAAACTATAATTAGAAGTTATGTACCTACCATAACGTTCCATGTTAGTTGTCTTCTTCTCGCCTTCTTTCTTGCTGGATGGGTTCGGAGCCGATCCTCGGCTCCGACTCGGCCACTCTAAAAGCTCGAGAGCTAGTTCCACCGGATCGAGGCTCCCCTATATCCCACAATGCTAGGCAGTAACTCCTCAGATCTCATTTGAAAGCTAAGCCCAGCAAGGAAATTCCATAAAGGGAACAAAAGAAACTCCTCTAGGTGTGTCCAGGCTAGGGGGAAGGAGGGTGGGACGCAAGAAAGAAGGCGAGAAGAAGACAACTAACATGGAACATTATGGTAGGTACATAACTTCTAAATGTTAAGTTGTCAATCTCGCCTTCATTCTTGCTGGATGGGACCGCGTCCCTAGCACCTTATCCCAGGTGGCCTATCGGAACAGACTCTTGAGTACAGTGGAACCAAAGTTGGCTCGGTCTCTAGAGGCCAAGTCCAACTTATAATGAGAAATGAAGGTATGGGGAGAAGCCCAAGTAGCTGCAGAACAAATCGAATCAATAGGCAGCCTATCTTGGAAAGCTATAGAAGTGGCTAAAGCTCTAGTTGAATGAGCCCTGGGTTTGGATGGCAATTGTTGATGTCTGATCTCATACACAAGGATAATCAACGAAGTAAGCCATCTAGAGAGAGATGCTTTAGAAATTGGAAGGCCCATTCTACCTTCTGCATAAGAAACAAACAGTTGATCAGACTTCCTGAATTGTTTGGTCCTGTCTAAATAGTACCTAAGTTGGCGATGAACATCTAAAAAGTGTAACTTTTGTTCTGACCTATTGGAATAATTAGGGAAGAACACAGGAAGTTCAATGGTTTGATTCAAATTTGCCAGTGAAGCTACCTTGGGCAAAAAAGAAGGGTTAGTACGTAAGGACACCCTATCCTTATGAAACACAAGATAAGGGGGACGACTACACAGAGCATGGAGTTCAGAGACTCTTCTAGCTGAAGTGATAGCTACTAAAAAGAGTGTTTTCCAAGATAGTAACTTTATTGAACATGAAGCCGCAGGTTCAAAGGGGGGAAGAATTAAGGACGCCAGAGCCAAGTTGAGATCCCATTGAGGAGGAGGATCCCTGATTGGTGGTTTGAGGAGAAAAACTCCCTTTAAAAAGGCTTTGCAGAGTTTGTGAGACATAATGGAGGACTCTGAGACCCCAACATGAAAGTTCGATATTGCTGCCAACTGAACTTTGATGGTAGACGGGGACGAACCTGAGTGGAAAAGTTCGGCTAGAAAGTCTAGAACTGATTGAATGGAAGCAGTGAAAGGATCTATATTCTTTGACTGCGCCAAATAGGAAAAACGTTTCCACTTGCTATGATAAATCTTCCGAGTGGAAGATTTATGAGAGGCTATCAAAATATCTCTAACTGAGCGAGATATCAGAGGAAGCCTGGCTAGAGTTGGAATTGGAGGAACCACGCTGTGAGGTTCAGAGAAGGGAGGGAGTGGTGCAACTGACCCGACTGATGGGTCAAGAGGTCTGGAACTGGGTCCAGATGCCAAGGTTGCTCCAACAGATAACGGTGAAGAAACGGGAACCAAACCTGTCGAGGCCAGTAAGGGGCAATAAGGATCATGGAAGCTTTCTGAGCAATGGCTTTCTGTATTAGCTGAGATATCAGTGGGAAGGGAGGAAAGGCATACAGAAGTCCCCGGGGCCAATCGTGTACTAGAGCTGGGGTGGCCTGGTTGGGGAAAGAGGGTGAAGAAATCGTCGCACTTGCTGTTTTGGGGAGTAGCAAAAAGGTCGCAGCAAGGCCGACCCCACTTTCGAAAAACTTTCTCCAACACTGAATTCTTCAGAGACCACTCGTGAGGCATGAGAATAGCTCTGCTCAATTTGTCTGCAATCACATTGGACTTCCCGGGAATGTGCGTTGCTAACAGAAACCGCTGAGAAGAAATCTCCCATTGCCACAGTCTGAGTGCCTCTCGACATAGGGGGGTAAGATCTGGTTCCGCCTTGTTTGTTGATGTACCACACTACAGACATATTGTCTGTCTGAATTGCTATAGTTCCCATGGGAAGAGAGTCTTGTAAGGCTTGCAACGCTAGAAGCACTGCTCTAATCTCTAGGACATTTATGTGCAAGTGGCACTCGAAAGGTTGGCACATGCCTTGGACCGTCCTGCCCTGGTAATGCCCCCCCCCACCCGATCAGGGAGGCGTCCATTGTCACTGTAGCAACTGGAGGGGAAGGGACGAAAGGTCTCCCTAGGTGGAGCTGGGGAGATATGATCCACCAAGAGAGATGATTCTTGCACGATTGAGTTATCCGAATAAGATGGGACATTGGAAGTCGTTGGAAAGACCATTGTGTGAGGAGCATCCATTGTAAAATTCTCATATGGAAGTGAGCTAATGGTAGAAGAGGGATGGCCGCCGCCATAATCCCTAAAACCTTCAGGATCAATCTGGCTTTGACTTTGTTGCTCTGCAAGACAAGAGAGACCTGTCTGTGTATGTCTGCTATTTTCTGCTCTGTGAGTCTGGCTGACATGTTGACTGTGTCTAGATTTGTGCCTATAAAGGTAATAATACGACAAGGCGACAAAGACAGATTTTTCGTAATTTATTGAAATGCCTAGTGCCTGACATGAGTGAAAGGTATGGTCTCTGGCAAGAAGCAAAAGATGCTTGGTGGGGGCTGTAAGGAGCCAGTCGTCTAAATAAGGAAACACCTGGAATCTTTGTCGTCTCAGATGAGAGGCGACCACTGCCATGCATTTGGTAAACACTCGGGGGGCTGTAGTGAGACCAAAGGGCAGGGCTCTGAATTGGAAATGACTGGTTCCCAGCCTGAAGCGGAGGAATCTCCTGGAGCGTCGACTCATTCTGATGTGATAGATCTCCAGGATGCGTACTATCGAGCACATCCAGTTGTCCCGCCCCAAAAGGGGTAGAATGGACTGCAGCGTGACCATCCGGAACTTTGTTTTCTTGACAAACTTGTTCAAGTTGCTGAGATCCAAAATGGGTCTCCAGTCCCCTGTTTTCTTTGGAACCAAAAAGAATTTGGAGTAGATTCCGGATCCTGTTTGGTCTGCTGGAACTGGTTGAATGGCTCTTTTTGCGAGCAGCTTTGAAATTTCTAATGCTGCTTGCTCCCTTTGACTGGGTGGAACGTCTGGAAGGGATTTTTTGGATTGCTTTGGAATGAAAATGAATGGGATTCTGTAGCCTTCGGAAATGATAGACTGTACCCACTTGTCTTGAGTTAGGGATAGCCAGGCTTCTGGGTACAGTGACAATCTTCCCCTGACTGCCTCCAAAGGTTGACAGTCGGGCAACACCTCAAGGATGCTGAAAGGGCTCGTCGGAAAAGGATTCTCGACTGCCCTGATTCTGCGGGCCCCCTCTGCCTCTAGGACGGCGTCTACCATTATTGTTCCCCCCTCTGCCTCTGGAGGGGAATCGACTCTGTGCGTCAGGCAAATCTCCCTGAGATTGTTTGCAGAACCACATCTTTCCCCCTTTCTGGCCTTTGGGGTAAGGCCTAGAAGGAGCAGAAAAACGGACTCCGACGGCAGAGAGAGTTTTGCCATCAGTCTCGCACCTGGTCAGGGTTTCCTTCACTTGAGGACCAAAAAGGGATGATCCGTCAAAGGGGGAATTAGTGAAGGATGCCTTGAAAGGGTCCGCAAAGTTACATAGCCGCATCCAGGTGTGCCGACGCAAGGCTACACCTGTACCTGCCGCTCTACTTGCTCCATCCGCCGCATATGAAAGGAGGCACAGCTGAGAGTTCATCCTATCCTGAAAACCCACAGCTGTTGGGTCCTTTAACATTTCGCTCGCTTCCTTGAGTAAATCCCTCTGAAGACGAGTGAAATGACACAGGTAATTCAGCGAGCGGATAGTAAAGGTCGCGGACGAGAACATCCGCTTCCCGTACCTGTCCATCAACCTAGACTCCTTGTTAGGAGGATGAACAGGCACCGAAGGATCAGCTAACTCCTTCTTGGTGGCCGCAGCCACCACCATAGCATCAACAGAGACGCCTTTGGTTAAAAATTCCTTGTCCTTGGGGGCAGTGATAAATTTTGATGGTCTCCTGGGGGTGGGTTCCACTGAGTCAGGAGCCACCCAGGCCTTCTTTGCCACCACTTGCATAAGGGGGTCAAAGGGAGGGGACACCCAGGAGGTGGAATGGCGAGAGCCAAACGCCTCAAGATACACCGATTCATCCTCTGAAGGGTTGAGGGCTGGCCAATTCCCCCTCTGTTTCAAGATTTCCAGGATGTCTGCAAAGGAGACATCTTCAGAGGGGAATGAGGGGAACCTTCAGAGTACTCTAAATCAGTGTCAGAGGTGACAGACTCAGGGGAGTCAATGTGCTTCCTCTTGCACTGCCTCTTCCTAGGGGGCTCTCCTGCCGGGTCAGGAGAGGCCTCGGAAGAGGAGGAGATGCCCACTGGGGAAACTTGAGGAGCTGGCTCTCTACGGTCGGGGATGAGAGTGTGAGTAGAAATCACCAAAGGCACCGTGGAGGGAGGGCGGAAGGAGCCGACTGTGGAGATGAACCTGGTTCTAATACGCTCCTCATGACCTCGAAGGCACCCCTGTCAGGCAGAGGCGGAGGTCTCTGCTCTGAAAAGCTGAAGAACTCCCCCGGCACCGACATGGCTCCGAGGCCGATGTCGGAGCCGAACTCACCAGCGCCGAAGCACCGAGAGGGAGAGCGGGGTCAGACAAGGGTCCGATGCCACTCGCCCCCTCGGAGCCGACAAGGGATGTCCGGCGCCGAGATTCTTCCAAGGAAGACATCGGAGCAGACGACGGCACCGAAGACAATGGTATCGGTTCCGACGCAGCCACAGTCTCGGGTCCGAGCCGCCCCGGCTCCGAACTCAGAAGAGTCAGAGGAGGAACATTTTGAGTAATGGGAATAGTTCTCGACTGTTGAGTCGGACTTTGAAGCATCTGGGCCAGTGCCTCGGACTTAAGAAGTCGACTCACTACTCTCTGAAGGTCATGATCCGATAGTCTGGAAGACCTAGAGGAGTGAGATCTATGGCTCCGTTCAGACAGCAAAGGTGATGCTGGAGCCGAATGAACGGAGCCGATAGATGGAGATCGGGACCTCTTTCGTGAAGTCGGTTCCGACAATTTGATCGGAGCCGACTCAGTTATGTCTTCCTCAGCTCCAGCCGGAGCCGAGGAAATAGTAGGGGCATGCATTCGAGATTCATCGGCTCCGGCCGGAGCCGATGTTCGAACAGCCTTTGGACCCCCAGAGGACGGCTCTGAGACTGGAGCCGAAGGTCTGGAAGGCTTAGAGGGTTTCCCCGAGGATTGAGTCGAGGGACCCTCAGGCTTCAATAAACCCCTTAAAATGAGTTTATTTTTGTGCTCCTGCAGGACTCTAGGGCTGAAGCCATGGCAAACATCACATGAGTCCTGCAGGTGCAAAGGCCCCAGGCAGTATACACAAGAAGTGTGACCGTCTGTCAGAGACATCTTCTGACAGCATGAGTCACACTTCTTGAAGCCTGAGACCTTCGATTCTTTGGACATGTCCAAAAACAAAGTCAAAGTGTAACCACAAACATACACACACGCACACCGATTACACTTGTAATATTTTAAAATTACAAATTAGTAATTAACTTAAAAATTAAAACCCTACAAAACACAAACACTCCAACTACTAAGGTAGGGAGGGAATGGGCCTAAAGCCCAAGGGAATACATTTAGCAAATTTAGGAAAAAAACTGGGGAAACTTGACTATAAGGGGAAGTAAACTGCTTAACTTTGGAAACTATGAGGAAAGCTAACTTAAAAAGGGGGTCTATCTAAGATAATTCAACTAACCTGACGAGCCGGTTGAAAAAGCACCTCGATCGCTGTAGCGGCAAACGAGATCGGAGGAGTTACCGCCTAGCATTGTGGGATATAGGGGAGCCTCGAGCCGGTGGAACTAGCTCTCGAGCTTTTAGAGTGGCCGAGTCGGAGCCGAGGATTGGCTCCGAACCCATCCAGCAAGAATGAAGGCGAGATTGACAACTTAACATCAAAGCTTTTCCCCAGAGTTACGAACCATATCTTAAGATGACAACTGTATCAAATCACAAAATAAAGAAAAAAGACAGTATTACTGATTTTTCAAGACATCCTGTGCACTCAGCAAATAAAAGAAGAGAGACATGCTAGAATGGCTGATGATTATGTGAACAAAACTGCTGAACACGCAATACCCAAGATCATAAACAGTGACAGAAAGACCATTTCAGCAATGCAATTTTACACAAAATAAAGTGTTGGGATCGAGATATGGAAGCATGCATGCGTGCTTACACACACAGACACATGCACAAAATGCACAATCTATGTCTACGCACACACAAAATGCATAGACACAATGTGCTCGTGCACATGCACACACTGTGCGCACACAATGCACACACACAATGTGCTCACATAATGTGCACATGCACACACAATGCGCACATGCACACACACACACACACACACACACACACAATGCGCACATGCACACACAATGTGCACACAATGTGCACACAAAATGCAGACATGCACACACACAATGTGGACATGCACACACACACAATGCATGCGCACACACGCACAGTGTGCTACATAAAATATGCACGTTCACACAAATGCATACACAAACACTTGCAAAATGCACAAGTGAACACAAAATGCGGCCATAGACTCACAAAATGCACACATTCACAAAATGTGTGCACACACACTTGCAAAATGCACACACAAACTCAAAACGCGCACACACACAAAAAACGCGCGCACACACACACACTTGCAAAACGCAAGCACACACACCCTTGCAAAATGCGCGCGCACACACACACCCTTGCAAAATCTGCACACACACACACCCTTGCAAAATGTGCACACACATGCACACCCTTGCAAAACGCGTGCACACAAACATGCACACACATACACACCCTTGCAAAACATGCACACACACACACCCTTGCAAAACGTGCGCACACACACACCCTTGCAAAACGTGCGCACACACACACACCCTTGCAAAACGTGCGCACACACACACACCCTTGCAAAACGTGTGCACACACACACACCCTTGCAAAACATACGCACGCGCGCACGCACACACTTGCAAAACACGCGCGCACACACCCTTGCAAAACTTGCATGCACACACACAAACACACACTCTAGCAAAACCCGTGAACCACACACACCCTTGCAAAACGTGCGCACACACACACACCCTTGCAAAACGTGTGCACACACCCTTGCAAAATGTGCACACACACACACAGCCTTGCAAAACACGCACACACACAAACTTTCAAAACACACACAAACACACACTTTCAAAACGCGCACACACACACACTTTCAAAACGCACACACACACACACTTTCAAAACGCACACACACACACACTTTCAAAACGCACACACACACACTTTCAAAACGCACACACACACACTTTCAAAACGCACACACACACACTTTCAAAATGTGCAGACACACAAACACACTTTCAAAATGTGCACACACACACTTTCAAAACACACACACACTTTCAAAACACGCAACACACTCACACACACCCTTGCAAAATGCGCAACACACACACACACACACCCTTTCAAAAGGCACACACTCTTGCAAAACGTGCACACACACACGCACACACAACCTTGCAAAATGCGCACGCACACACACACACCCTTGCAAAACATGCACACACACACACCCTTGCAAAACATGCACACACACACACACACACACACACCTTTGCAAATGCGCATAATAATAATTCCTTGCAAAATCGCACGACACACACACTTTGCAAAAATGCGCGCACACACACACCCAAAAAATCTTGCCACCGCACACACACACAAATTTTGCGCACACACACTTGCAACACAATTTGCAAAACACGCATCGCACACCTGTGTGTGCACAGAGACACACACAATGTGCACACACAACCTTGCAAAATGTGTGTGCACACACACACCCTTGCAAAATGTGTGCACACACACACCCTTGCAAAATGTGTGCACACACACACCCTTGCAAAATGTGTGCACACACACACCCTTGCAAAATGTGTGCACACACACACCCTTGCAAAATGTGTGCACACACACACCCTTGCAAAATGTGCACACACACACCCTTGCAAAATGTGTGCACACACACACACACCCTTGCAAAATGCGCACACACACCCTTGCAAAATGCGCACACACACACACACCCTTGCAAAATGCGCACACACACACATTTTCAAAACGCGCACACACACACACTTTCAAAATGCTCACACACACACACGTTCAAAACGCACACACTTTCAAAATGCACACACACGCTTTCAAAACGCACACACACACGCTTTCAAAATGCACAAACACACACTTTCAAAATGCACAAACACACACTTTCAAAACACACAACACACTCACACACACCCTTGCAAAATGTGCAACACACACACCCTTGCAAAAGGCACATACCCTTGTAAAACATGCACACACACACACACCCTTGTAAAACATGCACACACACACACCCTTGCAAAACACACACACACACCCTTGCAAATCACACACACACACCCTTGCAAATCACACACACACACACGCACCCTTGCAAATCACACACACACACCCTTGCAAATCACACACACACACCCTTGCAAATCACACACACACACCCTTGCAAATCACACACACACACACCCTTGCAAATCACACACACACACACCCTTGCAAATCACACACACACACACTTGCAAAATGTGCACACACACACACACTTGCAAAATGTGCACACACACACTTGCAAAATGTGCACACACACACTTGCAAAATGTGCACACACACACTTGCAAAATGTGCACACACACACTTGCAAAATGTGCACACACACACCCTTGCAAAATGTGCACACACACACCCTTGCAAAATGTGCACACACACACACACCCTTGCAAAAATGCGCACATACACACACCCTTGCAAAATACGCACACACGCACACCCATGCAAAATACGCACACACGCACCCTTGCAAAATACGCACACACGCACACCCTTGCAAAACGCATGCACACACATACACACTTGCAAAACGTGCGCACACACACACACCCTTGTAAAATGCACACACACACTCACACACACCCTTGCAAAACACACACACACCCACACACCCTTGCAAAACACACGAACACACACACACCCTTGCAAAACGCGCACACACACACACCCTTGCAAAACTCGCACACACACACACCCTTGCAAAACGCGCACACACACACACCCTTGCAAAACGCGCACACACACACACACACACACACAGACACCCTTGCAAAACACGCACACACACCCTTGCAAAACGCGCACACACACACACACACACAACCTTGAAAAATGCGCGCACACACAGACACACACACACCCTTGCAAAACACGCAACACACACAAACACACACACACACCCTTGCAAAACACGCACACACACACTTACAAAACGCGCACACACCCTTGCAAAATGTGCGCGCACACACACACCATTGCAAAACGTGTGCGCACACACACATACACACATACCCTTGCAAAACGTGCGCACACACACACCCCCTTGCAAAACGTGCACGCGCACACACACACCCTTGCAAAACATGCGCGCACACACACACACCCTTGTAAAATGCGCGCACACACACACCCTTGTAAAATGCGTGCACACACACCATTGCATAATGCGCGCACACACACACACTTGCACAACGCGCACACACACTTGCAAAATGAGCGCACACACACTTGCAAAATGAGCGCACGCCAAGACACTGTAAAACGCGCAAGACGCCAAGACACTGTAAACGCGCGCGACGCCAAGACATTTGTAAAACGCGCACAGACGCCAAGACACTTGCAAAACGCGCGCACGCGCACACTTGCAAAACGCGCGCACGCGCACACTTGCAAAACGCGCGTACACACACACTTGCAAAACGCGCGTACACACACACACTTGCAAAACGCGCGTGCACACACACACTTGCAAAACGCGCGTGCACACACCTGCAAAATGCGCACACACATACAGTTGCAAAACGCGCGCAAACACACACACTTGCAAAATGCACGCACACACACACATCCTTGCAGAATGTGCGCACACACACAACCTTGCAGAATGTGCGCACACACACCCTTGCAAAAACCGTGCACACATACACCCTTGCAAAACGTGCACGCACACACAAACACTCTTGCAAAACGCATGCACACACACACACACTTGCAAAATGCGTGCACACACACCCTTGCAAAACACGTGCGCGCACATACCCTTGCAAAATGCACATGAGTACACACCCTTGCAAAACATGCATGCACACACACCCTTGCAAATCGCGTGCGCACACACACCCTTGCAAAATGTGCACAAACACACACACACACCCTTGCAAAACGCACACACACCCTTGCAAAACATGCACACATACACACACACGCTTGCAAAGCACACACACACACACACACCCTTGCAAAATGCACGCACGCACACACACCCTTGCAAAATGCACGCACACACACACCCTTGCAAAACGCACACACACACCCTTGCAAAACGCACACACACACCCTTGCAAAACGCGCACACACACCCTTGCAAAACGCGCACACACACACCCTTGCAAAACGCGCACACACACACCCTTGCAAAACGCGCACACACACACACACACACACACACACCCTTGCAAAACGCGCACACACACACACACCCTTGCAAAACGCGCACACACACACACACACCCTTGCAAAACGCGCGCACACACACACACACACACACACACACACACTCCCTTTCAAAATGCGCACACACACCCTTGCAAAATGTGCACACACACACACACACACACACCCTTGCAAAACGTACACACACACACACCCTTGCAAAACACGCACACCCTAGCAAAACGTGCGCACACACACCCTTGCCACACACACAGCCTTGCAAAATGTGCGCACACACACACACACCTTTGCAAAACGTGCGTGCACACACACACCCTTGTAAAATGTGCGTACACACACACACCGTTGCAAAATGAGCACACACACCGTTGCAAAACGTGTGCACACACACACACACACACTGGCAAAATGCACACACACACACACACACACTTGCAAAATGCACGCACGCACACACACACACACCCTTGCAGAATGGGCGCACACACACCCTTGCAACCTACATGCACACATACACCCTTGCAAAACGCACACACAAACACACACACTCTTGCAAAACACGTACACACACACACGCACCCCCTTGCAAAACACGTGCACACACACCCTTGCAAAACACGTGCGCGCACAAACCCTTGCAAAATGCACATGTGCACACACCCTTGCAAAACATGCGCGCACACACACCCTTGCACGCGTGCACACCCCCCCTTGCAAAATGTGCGCGCACACCCTTGCAAAACACGCATGCACACACCCTCGCAAAATATACACACACACACCCTTGCAAAATATACACACACACACACACACACACACACACACACACACACACACACACACACACACTCCCTTGGAAAATGCGCACACACACACACTCCCTTGCAAAACGCGCACACACACACTCCCTTGCAAAATGCGCACACACACACTCCCTTGCAAAACGCGCACACACACACTCCCTTGCAAAACGCGCACACACACACTCCCTTGCAAAACGCGCACACATACACACTCCCTTGCAAAACAAACGCACACACACACACACACACACACACACACACCCTTGCAAAATGCGCACACACACCCTTGCAAAACGCACACACACACACGCACACACCCTTGCAAAACACGCACACACACTTGCAAAACGCGCGCGCGCGCACACACACAGACACATACCCTTGCAAAATGTGTGCACACACACACACCATTGCAAAACATGCACACACACACACACACACCCCCTTGCAAAACGTGCGCGTGCACACACACCCTTGTAAAATGTACGCACACACACACCGCTGTAAAACGCTACACACACACACTTGCAAAACGCTACAAGACACACACCGCTGCAAAACGCTACACACACACCGCTGTAAAACGCCAACACACACACTGCTGCAAAACGCTACACACATCCGGTAAATGGCGCACACACACCGCTGCAAATGGCGCACACACACCGCTGCAAATGGCGGCACACACACCGCTGTAAAATGGCGCACACACACCGCTGCAAATGGCGCACACACACACACGCTGCAAATGGCGGCACACACACCGTTGCAAATGGCGTGCACACACACCGTTGCAAATGGCGTGCACACACACCGTTGCAAATGGCGTGCACACACACCGTTGCAAATGGCGTGCACACACACCGTTGCAAATGGCGTGCACACACACCGTTGCAAATGGCGTGCACACACACCGTTGCAAAACGCGCGCACACACACCGTTGCAAAACGCGCGCGCACACACACCGTTGCAAAACGCGCGCGCACACACACCGTTGCAAAACGCACACACACAAAGCTTTGTGCACACACACACACACCCATGCAAAACACACGAACACACACACACCCTTGCAAAATGCGCACACACACACACACACTGCAAATGCACACACACACACACCTTGCAAAACACACACACACACACACACACTTGCAAATGCACACACACACACACACTTGCAAAACGCACACACACACCCTTGCAAAACACGCACACACACACACCCTTGCAAAACACGCACACACACACACCCTTGCAAAACACGCACACACACACACCCTTGCAAAACACGCACACACACACGCCCTTGCAAAACATGCACACACACACCGCAAAACACACACACACCCTTGCAAAAGGCGCACACACACACACCCTTGCAAAAGGCGCACACACACACACCCTTGCAAAACGCGCACACACACCCTTGCAAAACGCGCACACACACCCTTGCAAAATGCGCACACACACCCTTGCAAAATGCGCACACACACTCCCTTGGAAAACGCGCACACACACTCCTTGAAAAACGCACACACACACACCCTTGAAAACGCGCGCACACACACACCCTTGAAAACGCGCACACACACACACCCTTGAAAACGCACACACACCCTTGAAAACGCACACACACCCTTGAAAACGCGCACACACACTCCTTGAAAACGCGCACACACACACCCTTGAAAACGCCGCGCACACACACCCTTGAAAACGCACACACACACTGAAACGCGCACACACACACTCCCTTGAAAACGCGCACACACACACTCCCTTGAAAACGCGCACACACACACTCCCTTGAAAACGCGCACACACACACTCCCTTGAAAACGCGCACACACACACTCCCTTGAAAACGCTGCACACACACACCCTTGAAAGGCGCGACACACACACACACACCTTGAAAACGCACACACACACTTTGAAAACGCACACACACACACTCCTTGAAAACGCGCACACACACCCTTGAAAACGCACACACACACTCCTTGCAAAAACGCACACACACACCCTTGCAAAACGCGCACACACACACACCTGCAAACGCCGCACACACACTCCCTTGAAAAGGCGCACACACACACTCCCTTGCAAAAGGCGCACACACACACTCCCTTGCAAAAGGCGCACACACACACACCCTTGCAAAAGGCGCACACACACACACACACACACACCCTTGCAAAAGGCGCACACACACACACACACACACACCCTTGCAAAAGGCGCACACACACACACACCTTGCAAACGCACACACACACCCTTGCAAAACACACACACACACACACTTGCAAACGTACACACACACACCTTGCAAAACGCACACACACACCCTTGCAAACGCACACACACACACCCTTGCAAAACGCGTACACACACACACACCTTGCAAAACGTACACACACACACCCTTGCAAACGCACACACACACACACACACACAAAACACACACACACACACCTTGCAAAACGCACACACACACACACTTGCAAACGTGTACACACACACCCTTGCAAAACACACACACACACACACACACACCCTTGCAAACGTGCACACACACACACACCTTGCAAAACACACACACACACACACCCTTGCAAAACACACACACACACACACACACACACACACCTTGAAACATGCACACACACACACCCTTGCAAAACACACACACACACACGCACACACACACACACACACACACCTTTCACAACACACACACACACACACCTTGCACACACACACACCTTGCACACACACACACACACACACACACACACACCCTTGCACACACACACACACCCTTGCAAAACGCATGCACACCCTTGCAAAACGCACACACACACACACACACACACACACACACACACACAAACACACACAATCTCACACAAACAGACACACACCTTGCATGCACACACACACACACCTTGCATACACATACACACACACACCTTGCATGCATACACACACACACACACACACACACACACACACCTTGCACACACACACACACACACACACACACACACACACACACACACCTTGCACAACACACACACACACACCTTGCACACACACACACACACACACACACACACACACACACACACACACCTTTGCAAAATGTGCACACACACACACCCTTGCAAAATGCGCACACACACACACCCTTGCAAAATGCGCACACACACACAAACCATTGCAAAATGTGCGCACACACACACAAACCATTGCAAAATGTGCACACACACACACACACACACACACACACACACACCCTTGCAAAATGCGCACACACACACACACACCCTTGCAAACGCGCACACACACACACCTTGCAAACACACACACACACACACACACCCTTGCAAAACACGCACACGCACCCACACACCCTTGCAAAACGCAAACACACACACACCCTTGCAAAATGCCCACACACACACACCCTTGCAAAATGCCCACACACACACACACCTTGAAATGCACACACACACACCTTGAAATGCACACACACACACCTTGAAATGCACACACACACCTTGAAATGCACACACACACCTTGCCACGCACACACACACACACCCTTGCAAAACGCACATCACACACACAAACACACACCCTTGCAAACCGCCCACACACACACACCCTTGCAAAATGCCCACACACACACACCCTTGCAAAACGCCCACACACACACACCCTTGCAAAACGCCCACACACACACACCTTGAAATGCACACACACACACACACCCTTGCAAAACGCCCACACACACACACCCTTGCAAAACGCCCACACACACACACCCTTGCAAAACGCCCACACACACCCCTTGCAAAACGCCCACACACACACCCTTGCAAAACGCCCACACACACACCCTTGCAAAACACACGCACACCCTTGCAAAAGGCGCGCGCACACACACACACACACACACACACACACACCCTTGCAAAATGTGCACACACACACACACACCCTTGCAAAATGTGCGCACACACACACACACCCTTGCAAAATGTGCACACACACACACCCTTGCAAAAGGTGCACACACACACCTTGCACACAAACACACACACCTTGCAAAACGCACACACACACACCCTTGCAAAACACACACACACACCTTGCAAACACACACACACCCTTGCAAAACGCGTGCACACACACCCTTGCAAAACGCGTGCACACACACCCTTGCAAAACGTGCGCACACACACACACACACACACACACACACACACACACCCTTGCAAAACATGCACACACACACACCCTTGCAAAATGCGCACACACACACACACACACACACACACACACACCCTTGCAAAATGCGCACACACACACACACTTGCAAAATGTGCACACACACACACCCTTGCAAAACGTGCACACACACACACCCTTGCAAAACGCCACACACACACACACACCCTTGCAAATGTGCACACACACACACACACTTGCAAAATGCACACACACACACACCCTTGCAAAAACGCGCACACACACACACACACACACACACACACACACACACACACACCGTGTGAAACGTGCACACACACACACACCCTTGCAAAATGCGCACACACACACCCTTGCAAAATGCGCACACACACACCCTTGCAAAACGCACACACACACACACACCCCCTTGCAAAACTTGCCCAAACCCTTGCAAAACGCATGCACACCCTTGCAAAACGCACACACACACACACCCTTGCAAAACGCACATACACACACACATGCAAACACGCACACGCACACACACAAACACACACACACATACACACTTGCAAACACGCACACACATGCACACCCTTGCATACACGCACACA